>NC_081794.1:1227500-1285000 GCF_963082965.1 Carassius carassius
TAATTTATATATAAAAAAAAAAAAAATCAAATTAAATTATTTAATCATGCCCTCTGACCTTTACATGTTTCTGTACTGAATTCTGGAATATATATAGTGATAAATTTTATCAATTCATTAGCATATGTGAAAAAAAGAGCATTTTATTGTTCTTAACTGTGAAATAAATAAAGAAATACATAAATAAATACTTTTAATAAGCATTTTATATAGGTTAAATTATGTTAAAAATATAATAAAATTATTTAAAAAACTAAAAGTTTATTTAAAAATAATGTTATTCTATTAAAATTAATACCATAAAAATGTTATCACATTTAGCAATCTGTTTTTAAATTCTGCAATAAAAATGTATTGATTAACTTGAAATAACTGGCTTTTGTTTTTGCTTTTTCACTGTTCTGATTTAGACATGCAAATCTGACATAATATAGATGGTTTTGAATATTATTGTATTATTGTGATTTTAAGTTTGTTTGCTGATTTAAAAAAAAAAAAAAAAAACAACGGTTTAAACTGGACTAGCTGGAGTCCAAACCCCCTCTAAAATCAGCACAGCAGATGCACGACCTACCAGATTAGGCTGTCTTAAACTGATTTATAGGATCAGAATATTTATATCAAGGTGCAGTCCATGGAGCCATGTAGGGTGACCATACACCCATTGTTTTCCAGACAAATTCAGGCCGGGATTTCTAAATTGCCAAAAATGTCCTGATTTTCCTGATATGCTCTCTACTGTCCTCTTTGTGTCTCTACATTAAATGTACCTATATTTGCATTACTATGACCATTCTCTATAGATCCCACTTTCTCACACACCATGACTGGTAGATTTTGTATAATACTTGCATGCTATTGGTCACATTTTTCCTTCAATACTGTCAGTAATTATGAAAAAAAGTAGAAAGCCAAAATCTGGACATTTTAGGCAATTTAAAAATCAGAACATGTCCAGCAAAATGAGGATGAATGGTCACCCTATAGCAGCCAATATTTTAAATAACATCTTTTAGCGGTAAAAAAAGATTACTATTAACCACTACATCAATTTAATAGTATATATATATAACCTAGTATATATTCATAATTAGATTATTAAATTAAAGAAGAAAAAAAAAACTTTTACTCAAATAACTTTTTAAATATTAATGAAAAGACGATCAATTTTTCTGACACTTTATACTCTAGTTTAACCTCTTGTCTAGACAATATTTGTCCTCTCTCCTCCAGGTCAGCACAGGCTGCCCTTTCTAACCCCTAACGAAGAAAATTAGACCAAACTCAGGGCAGCAGAGAGAAAATTGCACAAATCAAAAGATCCGTCCGACCTGAGTATGTATCAGTGTAACAATATACAAACTTCATATTCACAGGAAGAAGGAGGCGGGAAACCGGCGGACAATCAAACCAAACTGTAATAATCAAATAAACACAAAACAGCGCGGCAGCCCCTCACGGCCGACTGCCATGCACAACCAAAACACAAACTGAAATCCAGGCCTGGTCCTCTCTCGTCCTTCACTGTCGTCGCTCCTGTTTTATATCCTTCCATCTCCTCTGTGGGTCTCAAGACCTTGGGCCTCGCCCCGTTCCCACAGTTCTCGGCTCGGCCTTTGCTTTTTTCTTTCTCTACTGAAGTCCATGCTGCCAAATCTTCATATTTTACCAACAAGATCAGCAGCACTCCAGACACACAAAATATCTTCAAAACATTTATTTCTCTCCTCTGACCTCCTCCACCAAATCCCACTATTTCTATAACAGCTGATGATGTTGTCACATTCTTTACAGACAAAACTAGAACAATCAGTAGTCCATTCTCAACCCAACACACACAGAACCTCAAATCATCAGTTCTTATTCTGCTGGATCTATCTGCTGTTTTTGACACTGCAAGTCATCAGATCTTCCTGTCTGCTCTCTCATTAGCGGCCATTATAAGGATTCCACTTCGTTGAGTCGAATCCTATCTCACTGCTAGGTTTTTCTGGGTGGCTTGGGGAGGCAGGTATACAATGCACATAAACTGGTAACTGGTGTTCCCCAGGGATCAGTTCTTGGACCACTCATCTTCTCCATATACACGACATCACTGGGTCCCATCATACACGCACATGGCTTCTCCTACCATTGCTGTGCTGATGACACACAGATGCTGATGACTCTATCTCTCATTTCATTCAGATGATCCAACGGTAGCTGCACAGATCTCAGGCTGCCTGGAGAACATCTTCGATGGATGAAAGAATATCACATACAGCTCAACCTGACAAAGATTGAGCATCTTGTCATCCCTGCCACTCCAACTCTACAGCATGATTTCACCATCCAGCTAGGTTCTTCTACAATTACCCCATCAACTTCGGTCAGAAATCTTGGTGTAATCTTTGATGACCAGCTGACCTTCAAAGACAACATTGCAAAGACTGCTTGATCTTTCAGGTTTGCGCTGCACAACATTAGAAAGATCAGACCTTTTCTAACGGAGCATGCTGCACAACTTCTTGTCCAGGCCCTTGTCATTTCTAGTCTGGACTACTGCAATGCTCTTCTGGCTGGACTTCCATCAAGCACAATCAAACATCTACAAATGACTCAGAATGCAGCGGTACGACAGGTCAACAATGAACCCAGAAGAGCCCATGTTACTCCTCTCTTTATCTCCTTGCATTGGCTTCCGGTAGCAGCTCGCATCATAAATCTACATCCCCTCCAGAAGTCTGAGATCCACTCG
This sequence comes from Carassius carassius, assembly GCF_963082965.1. Taxonomy (NCBI): domain Eukaryota; kingdom Metazoa; phylum Chordata; class Actinopteri; order Cypriniformes; family Cyprinidae; genus Carassius; species Carassius carassius. The sequence goes on from NC_081794.1 coordinate 1,230,238, forward strand.
TGGTACCACTACAGAGAGGCTCAAAATCACTTTCCAGAACATTCTCCTTCACTGTTCCTGGCTGGTGAAATTATATTCCCAACCCTATCTGGAAAGCTGAATCTCTGATCATTTTCAAATGACAGCTGAAAACGTGTCTCTTTCGAAACTACCTGGCTTCTCTTTATTTATTCCTTCTCTTTTTAGCTTGTACTTATTTAAACAATGCTTGAAACTTGGTATAACAAGCACTTCCTGTGTCTGTTTGCCTCTTTAAGAAGAATCACTTAATGTATTCCTCAATGTAAGTTTATTTGGATAAAAGCGTCTGCAAGATGACTAAATGTAAATTAATTAAAATGATAGGATTTATATATGGGTAACAGGGCATACAGTAATTGAATGTGTTTATTATTATTATTATTATTATTATTATTATTGCATTATATATATATATATATATATAAATATGATGCTCAGTCAAATGAATATCAGTTTTCGTTACTAATACCAGGTCTATACCCTGTTCACGCAACATTTTCTACAGGTGGCCCCTGACCAGTGTAATTTGAGTATCCTGGTCTAAACTAATGTTCTCCTTTGGAAAGAAGACTGATGTGAAGGTATATCACTGCTTTAAGGTTGCAGAGCTGAAACAGACGTTAGGTTATGATGGCTTTTCCAGCGGCTGTCATTCCAGTCCTGAGTACTTTTCCTCTCTGTTATTGGTTTTGTGTAGTCGATGTCTGTGGCATACATGGATGCATCTCACTGGAGTCTGTTCAGTGTATCTGATCCCTGCAGACCGGGACAGCAGATCTGGTTTAAGGTAGACTAAGACAGAGTGCTGAATTTCTAAGAAATCAATTACAGTAATTGATGAAGGGAGGGTCGGTACTATCGATCATAAGAAATGTGTGTATTTGTGTACAGCATAGTGACAAAATAAACACACGCACAAAGTTAAACCTGTGTTTACATGTGAAGTACAACACTCAGCACAATTTAAAAAGATAAATGTCAATTATAAGCAGTCCTGTTTCTTATATATATATATAAGTGTGTGTGTGTGTGTGTGTATACATATGTAGATACATATACTATGGAATGCCATTCAGGAAATAATTACATGTATGATATGAGTCTGTGTGTATGGAACAAAACTCTGAATATATAGAATAAAAAATTGAATATATGGAAAGAAACTCTGAATGTATGAAATTAAAGTCAGAATATATATAATAAAATTCTGAATATATAGAACAAAAGTCTGAATATATAAAATGAATGCCTGAATATGTGTCGCTGGGGTTTATTTGTAGCAATTGCCAAAAATACAAAGTATGGGACAAAATTATCGATTTTTCTTTTATGCCAAAAATCATGAGGCTATTAATAAAGATCATGTTCCATGAAGATATTTTGCAAATGTCCTACTGTAATATATTAAAACTTATTTTTTATTAGTAATATGTATTGCTAAGAACTTCATCTGAACAACTTTAAAGGCGATTTTCTCATTATTTAGATTTTTTTGCTCCCTCAGATTCCAGATTTTCCAATAGTTGTATCTCAGACAAATACTGGCCAAAACATACATCAATACATTGCTTATTTATTCAGCTTTCAGATTATGGATAAATCTCAGTTTCGAAAAATTTATCCTTATGACTGGTTTTGTGGTCCAGGGTCACATATAAGGAATGAAAATCTCTCTCTCTCTCTCTCTCTCTCTCTCTCTCTCTCTCTCTCTCTCTCTCTCTCTCTCTCTCTCTCTCTTTCTCTCTCTAGCTTTTATTTCATTTTATTAAAAACATAACTTGTAAACTGAAGTTCATATCAGTTCATATACTTTTTACTGTTTGCTCTAAGGTGGAAACTGGCTTCCAAACATTTCAGAAAATGGCATGTAAAAACAAAACAAGCTGCTCGTGGTCACTTCACATGTCAGTCAGGCAGTCTCCGTCAGTCTAAGTGGGTGATTCTTGGCCAGAATGTGCTGCAGTGTGCACCAGACTTGATGCCATTAATCAAAAGTCGTGCTACTTGAGACTACCACTCGTGCACAATTTGCAACTGTGGGCGATTTTTTTGATTAGAGCTGTAAATCTTCCTGCCTGGACAGAGTCTGTGTAAAGGTGTCAGACACAAAGATCTGTCTCCCTCTGACTCTCCTGAAATGATTACACTTCTTGGATGGCTCTGTGCTGTAATTCTACTGTCTGATCAGCCCCAGATGGAACAAAGATTAGCTTGTATTCATTCAGCACCGTTAACATGCACAACGGGCCAAAACGTGAGGCAAGTGCAGTGTTATAGCAGTAATCTGATTCATGCAATCAATGTTAATGTCTTTCTGATCTACATATATGAGGTTTCCTTTCAATATAACTTTAAGGAACTTTTAAGTAGTCAAGGAGATTTCCTTAAACTTTCAGTCAGTATTGTCCCATGAATCTCTGTCATATCATTTGTTGCCCATTTATTTTTTTATGTAAAGTATAATGTAAGATTAATGTCATTATTCATGCCAGCAACTTTTAACAGATGTATATGACTATGATAAGTTAAGGAACATATTAAAGATCCTATGAAACATGCTAGAAACTCCTTAAAGTTAGTTAAAAACCTTTTAGTAGATATATGCAATTCAAAAATAATGCATCTCTTCTAGATACATATTTATAATGCGTATTACACTCACAGGCATGTCTAAAATCCTCTAATCTTTAATATGAGAATACTTCATCCCTAATACCATTGATACCTCAAACTAGCAAAAAGCATGCAGCAAATCATGGTTCAGAACTGTGATGATGTTATTATTATTATTATTATTATTGATGTTGTTATTGTGTTAAAAAATTAATAATTTTATCATTTAAAAAATAAATATTTTGTTAATATTTAATTCTATTAAATATTTGCACTGATTTTATAATAACATATTTTATTATTATTATTATTATTTCTGAAAATATTATATGATGAGTTTATGTAAATGGATTATATAAATATTTAAATAAATTTTTTTTTTTTTTTTTTTTTTTTTTTTTACATTTATACATTTTAATTCTACTTCTACAGAGTCAAAACGCTATTCAATTTGCATTGGAGATTTAAAATCAAGTCCCTGTCGTAATCAAGGTCCCGCAAGATTATTATAAAATTGTACATTTTTTTGGCAAACTTCACTCATGAGATATTTTTAATTGCAGTCCTGGATTAAGGGGACGAGGGAGCAATCTTCTCAGTCTGGCTCTATTTCTGCTTAAATATAAACAGAGCAGGGAACAGGTGGTTGGAGGATTTTGGACTTTTCCTCACAGCCATTTGGTTGCAATTAAGTGTAATATGGGATGTCACAATCACAGCATAGCTTTGCTGGATATCTACCTTTTAATGTTTGTTTTAGAGATTCATTGTGGCATATGGTTTTTACTGTGTGGCTTATGGCAAATTAGGGGAAGAAGTCATTATTGCAATGGTTTCTACAGGGCATAAAAACATTCTTTAGTTTACAGCATGTTAAAGTGAAATACCCAACATTAGTGATACAATCGATTTGCATTATTCATCATAAAAATCATCCACGTTGTGTCTGTATAACAGTTACAATGCATGTGCACAAATGCCTGTAAAAAAAAAAAAAAAAACAAGTCCCGAATATAGTCAAGATGTCATGAAAAATTGCCCAACCAAACACATTAATTCATAACAATTATTCTAGCAAACAAACAACTCAATTATGTGCTGCACAATAGGGACATGACAAAATACCCCCTTAAACAAGCCAAAATGAGTTTCTTCAAAGTCTCCGTGAAGTTTCAAAATGCAGTATATCATAGTATTAATGTTTAAAAAAGGCTGAAAACCCTTGGAAGCGCTCAAAAGGAAATCTTCATTTGATCACTCAGACCTCTGCCAGACTGTCTCTGTGTCAGCAGCTCATATTTATTTGATTACTCCTCCCCATTAGCTTCGTAATGTAAACAGCACAGTCAAGCATGCATCAATTATAATGCTGTGGAAAATTAATTCCAGAGGTCTTCAAAATGAGGATGATGATGATGATGATGATGATGATGATGATGATTTACTTCATTATCCCCTTGGGGAAATGTTGTTGCTTGCGTTTCACATGCACACGTTCAGCACCGACAATACACATAATACAACATAATAGAGAAAAAAATAAAATAAAACTTGATAAGATACACACAATGAACCCTGAAACCCATTCAGTAAGCACCCACAACATGACCTTTGTTCAACAGTTTAACTGCCTGTGGCAGGAAGGAGTTTCTTCCCCCTGTTTTTATAAATCGCTGGCATCCTGAATCTTCCCCCTGAAGGTAATTTCTCAAAGTTAACAAACAGGGGATGCCTACTGTCTGCTGTGATTTTTGTTGCTTTACTAAGGCATCTGTTTTGATAAATTTGTTCAAGACCTCTCAAAGGGATACCAATTATTTTGCTTGCTGTACTCAAAACTTTCCTAATCGAACTCTTTTGTTTCATTGTGGCATTTCCAAACCATGTAAAAGCACTTTCAATAAAAGAGTTATAAAAAACTCAAAGGATTGAGATGCTTAAATTAAATAACATCATCTCCCTAAGGAAGTAGAGTCTTTGCTGTCCTTTTTTGTTCACAGTCTCAGTCCATTTATCCAACCTCAGTTTATGATCAAAAACAAGCCCAAGTACACATCTCCCTTGTTTTTAAAATATGTCCTCGTCCCCGTTTAGTAGACTAACTAGTGCAGTATCGTCTGCAAATTTGATAAGAAATCTACCTGAGTGGGCACTTATACAGTTATTTGTGTAGACAGTAGGGGTGAGAGGACACAGCCTTGTGGGGATCTGACATTAGTAATTTGTTTATCTGATATTGATCTAACCACACTCACTCGCTGTACTCTTATCCTTAAAAAGTCCCCAAACCACATAATCAGTCCCCCATCCAGGTTAAACTCTGTGGTTAATCTTTCGACCAACAAGTTTGGCAATAGAGTATTAAAAGCTAATGAAAAATCAGCAAATAAGATTTTCACATGGTTTTTAGAATCTTCAAGAAGTGAAAATATACAATGTGCAACAATGTTAAAATTACATCGCCCACTCCCTTATTTGGCTGATAGGCAAACTGTAAAGGGTCCAATATATTTTGGGTTTTTGACACTACATACCTTTTAACAAGCATTTCAAAGCTTTTACACACCAAAGAGGTCAGTGCAATTGGTTGAAAGTCACTAAGCTCTAATGGTTTATTGATTTTAGGAACAGGTATAATAGTTGAAGTTTTCCAGATAGTTGGTACTATGCATTGATCTAAAGATCTTTGGAATAGTGAAGTAAAAACCGTGGATAATTGCTCAGCACAGTTTTTTAATACTCGTCCACAGATGCTGTCAGGCCCGGGACTTTTGTGTATGTTGCAACTCTGAAATATTTTCTTTACATCGGCCTCTTTGATGGTAAGGTTATTAGTTGATGCCAAGAAAGTTTCCTCAACCCTGTTGGTATTTTCACTATTTGCTTCAAAACGTTAAAAAAAAAAAAAAACGTATTTAACTTATTCGGTAGCTCAAGATCCCCGCTTTTGCCATCTTTGTTTGACATATTTGTGTTATATTTTCCTTGACTTTTATGTTGTACACTAATCATAGTCCTAACACCTTGCCATGCCTGTTTTGAATTTCCTTGTGTCATTTAATCTTCAATTTTTGTTTATAGAGGGCCTTATCTACCTTAATTTGTCTTTTAGCTAAAACATCATTATTATAATATGCTACCTTCTTCTTATTTAGCAGTTGATTAACTTTCTTTGATACCCATGGTTTATTATTAGGAAATAATGTATACAGTACGTTTTCGTGGATAGAACAGACTCCACACAAAATTTTATGTCATCTGATACCACATCTGTGTGAGTGTCCAGATCAAAACATCCTTGAAGACAATACTCTCTTCATTCCAAATCTTTACAGTCTTAATCTGAGGCTTTTCCCTTTCAAGAAGTCTTTGATACTTGGGTCGAAGACTGACAAAAAGGCATCTTTTTAAAATAGCAAAGCACACAACATCTAATCAGCCCTAGTTAATGGCAGGAGACTGTGGCGACGCTCAGGGAGTCTATCTGAGCTCATAAGATCTTCATCATCTCCTATCATGTGTTTGAGATTCGAGGTGAGGCGTCTCAAAGCAAACACCTGTTCCTCATCACCTCACATCTTCAGGTAGAGCTAATCTCAAACACATGACATGAGCGGATGTCCGCTTTATTCTGACAACAGCTGAAGCTTAACCTGCAACATTTCATGTTTGACATCATTGACGATATTTAGCATGGAAATGCAATCCATACATCCTAGAAGTTATTGCTCATATATTGCTCCTTCTTTGCTCAAAAAAACTTTGTCTCAGATGTTTCTCATAAGACATTGATGTACAAGAGATTTAAAATCATTTAATGAGAAATGTTTACAATCTCACTGAAATCTCTGTGTTTTGATTGCATTGAACTCTAAACAATATCTGGTAAATTTAAATAACTTTTACACAGCAATTGCTAATAAATTACACCAAAATCTACAAAGAAACTGCATTTTTGTTCTGCATCATGGCACATACAAATAAATAATAATTTCACTCAGAAATTGCTAGTACATAATGGTAAGTAAAGTTTTATTTACAGGTTACCGTTCGAGACACTGTTTTTGGAGATTGTTGGTATTGCTGTGTGTTTTTATCAAGTTTGACATTGGACATGCAGGAGATTTAGTCTCAATTTATTGAGAAACGGTCTGTCTATGAGAAATGATATGAGATGAGATGTTAGAAATTATCTGTTCTAACATTTAAAGTAGAACCCTCTTGAAAAGTCTCACAAAGCACCATCTAAACCCAAAACCTGGACAGCTTGTTGAATTCAATTCAGATTCAAAATACAATTCTGTTTGCATTTGGGATTTCAAAAGGCAGAATACTTCAAGGAGAACTTTTCTCAGATTTTTCTCATGAGACGGCTGTTAACACAAGAGCTCTAGAAGTAACATATTTAATAATCAGACATCTCACATTGAAATCTCTGGTTTAGATTGCAGTATTTAGCATCATATCTGAGTACTGTTTAATTGTCATTGTTAAGATCGTTGGTGTTTACCAAGTAAAACATCTGAAATGTACAAGACTGAGAAGCAGCTGAGACATAAAAGAGATCTCAACTGGGATTTTTCTTTTCTTTTGGGATTCTACAAATAATGATCGTAGTGAAAACAGCTGGTTCAACTTTACAGTCTTGACATGTTTATTTGTTCCAACGTTCGAAGTAAACCTCCTAACAAACTCTGTTATGTTTATGACAGCAATAACACTGTCCAAATGCTAAGCGGGCTTTGCTTATTGAAAGCAGAGGCGGCTCCCTTTTTTGGATGTCCAGTCAGAATGTAGCAAGATTGTGACAACCTGCAAAGAGACAGAAAGCAGTCTTCTCTTTGTTGTGTGCCTGCAGACCTCATGCCCTCCTCTAGGAAGTGAGAGACTGTCGACTGGAAGGGTAACAGCGCCGTGAAACCACACAGAGCGAAGGTGAGGAGTGCTAGCGCTGTACTTCTGTGTTTGTAAGTGTAAACAAAGGAAGTTAGCGGTGGAAGAGTGACAGCATCGCTGAGACACACGTCATGCCATGTGTAATGAGTGAGATCTTCAGGGTGGCTTTGCTGCACGCTACATCACTTCTTCTGAACAGTGAAAGCTGCTTTATTGAGCATCGTTGATGTAGGCCTCTGATTTAAAAGGGGAATTCACTAAGAATGAATTACATCTACTGATGGTGGTTTTTATTTTCATTTGACATCTTGACATCAGTGACACAATGCACATATTTTTCCCCCATAACTATTCATATATTCAAAAAAAAAGTTAAATGTAACTATAATGCATATGATATAACACACCTATTATATCTGTTTTTAATCTCCAAAATAAAATTAATCATGTGTGTGTGTGGATGACATTCTTAAAATTAACTCTTTATTAAGTAGTTTTGGCATGATATTTAAATATATATATATATATATATATATATGACAAGACAATGTTATATGTTGTAAAATGTCATTTGGTGAAACTGCGCAAAAGTGTAATATTTTCTATTTAATATATTTGGCTGTAATAATTAATTATATTTGTGAAATTAAAACATGTATATTGAAAAATATATCGATTGAGTGCTTGATCCATTGACTGAAATATTGTTTTATGTATAAACTCATTCATACTTAATGGTATTTATTAAAGGTGACACAATATAAAATTTTTGATGAGTTATTAAATTGAAGCTGCATGAAATCATGTAGCACAATTTAGCATAATTCAGTCTGACTGTAAAGCAAATGCTGCATGTCTATGAAATGCATACAAATATCAGTTTTTCAACTAAATATCTGTTTATCTCAGATTGTGCAACTAGCCCCGACTTTTGAAAATAAGTTGCACAGTGCATGCACTGAGAATAATGACATTGACTTAATATAAATATGCATGATGCTGCACTATATCAGTGCAGATAGTGCCTGGTTACATTAGATTGCGCAGGAACAAGTCGAAATACAACATGCAAAAGTGAATTCAGCCCTCGGTCTCCAAAAACTGTAAGCTAATCAGAGGGTAATTGCATCTCAATACAATTACAGTCATGAAAACAGGAACCGAAAGGAACCATATGGTAGAAATGATGTGCAAAGCATAAGTATGTTGTCAGAGGTTCGAGTCTGTTTTCTTGACTGTGTGTGTCTTCGCTGACTGATGATGCTCTTCATAATGCAGCTGACAGCAGATCAGAGGAGATGTTTGCTGGAGACTAAACAGACCCTTGTTTCTAATGACTCTCCAGTGAGGCTTTCTGGACCATGGGAGGAAATGTCAAGAGAAGCTGTAATGAGTGGACATCTGTCTCCTCCATATATTGGGGAGTTTGAGTTTGACGCCGAATATAAAAAGCTTAGATTTAGGAGACTAAGTTCAAGAGCTTCAGTCAAAGTTGTCATTTTGATAAAGGTTCTCCTTCTGTTATTTCCTGCCTGTATCGTGAGTAATATAAAGCTTCAGTGCATAGTCTGCGAGGCCTACTGAGCATTAAAGGATTAGTTCACCCAAAAATGAAAAATCTGACATTATTCACTTGTGACATTCCAAACCTGGGTGATTTTCTTCTGTGCAAGTTTGAACAATTCGCTGGTTGCACTTTTCATGCAATTACAATGAGAGAATAATTTTTTATCTAAAAAGAACAAAAAGGCAAAATACTTTATTACATTTCTGAACCTGAAATTTGGTTTTCTGTAGAATAAAATCTCAGCACTGGCCCCATAGTAGCAGCCATTAAAAATTATTTTGTGCAATTTCTTATTTAAATATATAAATATATAGAACTGTAGATTGTGTATATATATATATATATATATATATATATATATATATATATATATATATATATATATATATATATATATATAGATATATATATATATATATATATATATATATATATATATATATATATATATATATATATATATATATATATATATAGATAGATAGATAGATAGATAGATAGATAGATAGATATAGTGAGTGACCAAAACACACAAAACACATCAGTATGTCTAATATTTTAATTTTATTTTTATATGTATATATATATTTTTTTCATTGCACAGTGATTTATATTTTCCAAATCATTATCCCTAATTGGCTTAATTGGCTTTTTCACTCTCTCCCTCGTTTTTCTTTTCTCACCTCATGCAGGTTTTGTCTCTGGTCCAAGAGTCTGCAGACATACAGACTTCCCCTTTATAGGGGTGCAGTGAACTTAAAAAGGTGTCCCATTGAGTTCAGTCAAACGAGCCGTCTGAGTGTTAGAGTCTGCAGTTAGTCCGGACGAAATTGATATAATTATGAAATCTGGAACAAATATTAGCACTTACATAGAGGTATGCTTATTCAGAATGAACCCTCATTAACAAAACTGAGCAGTCCAGCATGCATTAGGCGTTTAGTCAGGGTTTGTCTAATTCTCACCTAGATGACTTTGCAATTACTTCAAAATCACTTAAAACATTCTTAAAGATTTCTATTTTCACTTTTTGCACAAATGCACCAATCATTCTGGTATTTCCAGGCTTTGTTCCAAACTCAGATGCATACTTCCAGAAAAGCTGCGAGAGGAGATGAGGCACAGTCTCAGACAGCGCGCCCACGGACCGTCTGATGCACATTACACACAAAAAATTTAAAAAGCATTCAAAAACTGCACAATTCAGCCTGATATACATGCTGCTACACAATTCACAGGAGTTAGTGCATGTTTAACCAGTCCATTACTGTTCACTGTGTTAGCAATGCCATGCTCATGGGTTTGATTCCCATGTAATGCATGAGATAATAAATCCATTCAAATGCTAGCTGCTTTGGATAAAAGTACCTTTCAAATGCTAATGCAATGTCAATGTTCTCCAGGAAACAAAAAAATATGTACCAGGATGCACGAAATGCACTGAAACGAAGAAACAGTGATTGTTTTGCATAGCATTTCTGAGTACTGTGTGAGCAGCAAGGATATCCTTAAACTGTACTAACTCAATAATATACTAATAGTAATTGAGGCTTGTTCAGATGACAAACAACTTGAATCACAATTTTCATGCCTCAATAAATAAATAAATAAATAAAATGAGTGTACATTGCACATGTTCGTTTATACATATTTACAATATACGATCATTGCTTTTGTTGTTAGGTTTTGTTGTTAGATATTTCTAAGTAACATACACTTTAAAAGCATGGTTTTATTAGGTGCAATATTAAGTCAAATCTAGATATTGCCAAGAAAGCTTTGACTAAATAAAAATTACTCAAACTTTTACTGGCCAAGCTAATTTTCTTTCTTAAATTTACTTAACATAGGTAAGTAGATTCGACACACACACACACACACACACACACACACACACACACACACACATATATATATATATATATATATATATATATATATATATATATATATATATATATATATATATATATATATATATATATATATATATATATATATATATTATGAATGTTACATTGTAAAGAGCAGTTGCAGTGAAATTTACTTAAAATGTGTTACAAAGATTTTTTTGTTAATTTTTTTAAGTACATTCTACAAGTTTTTTTTTTTCAGTGTACTTTCTCAATCACAACAACTATTTAGCTGCTGTTATTTTCATTACAGACAGCTGCTAATTGAACCGTTTAAAGGAGCGTGAATGTGAACATCGCTAACTGTGAAACATTGTGCTTGATGTCTCAACTGCAGAGCTTTCTTAGTTTTTCCTAACTACCCACACAGGCCTGGAAAGACTGGCTTTGGTTTTCCCTGTGGATGAGTTTAAGCAGATCACTGCATATTGTCATGAGAGACAGACCCTCAGAAGTAAAAGGATAATCATTAAACTTCAGCAATTGGACTCTGGTGGGGCCTGTCACTGTAAAACGCTCATCTAATAATGACAGAATCTGCAGCGTTCAGACACAAAGAAAACAAGACAAAGTACAATTAGTGAAGGATCTGCCGTGCACACTATGTTTCATCTGTGTGTGAGGTGCGTGTTGAAAGCTCTGATCGCTCGCCTCCGCTGGCCTTATTACTCGCTTTTCATTTGGAAGGTGAGATGCTGGACTTTGTCAGCATGAAGAAAAAGAAAACGGCGGCCAGCCTGATAAATGGTCCGCCCGGGATTGGGTTGCCTGTTTCAGCTTGTTTTCCATCTTTTCTAACCATTGCCACATGTTTAATATCATACACAAACTCCAGAGGGAAAAAAAATCTGATATTGTTATGCTGTCTGGTTCAGATGATATTCAGACCAGCATAATGTGTTTATGTATACATTTAAATATATATATATATATATATATATATATATATATATATATATATATATATATATATATATATATATATATATATATACACTTTTTAGTCCAGTGTATATTTCTCAGAGTAGGTTTATTGTTAAAAGTCAGTTTTTGTTCAAATGTTGGCTACAAAAGAAAAAACACAAAAACTATTATGAAACGTTATGCAATATACTGTATATAGAAGTCTGTAAAGTTATAAATAATGCATGTTTTTACAAGAAAATACTATTTTTAGTTTTTTCATAATTTTTTTTTAGTAAATATTTAAACAACAAAATAACTAGCCAGCAAATGTTTAAATGAACTGACTGTAGTACAGTATAACTTTAAAAACGCAAAACTAAAAAAAAAGTTTGTTAAACTCTGCTTTGATTATATAGTTCACTGGTAAATTTGTATATGTGTGTGTATGATAATGATGTTGTAAATTATACTGTATGTATGCATATGAACAAAATCAACAGGATGTTTAAAATAAACATACAATGTGTAATTGGACAGATTTGACATTATTTTGACCTATTTGATTTTAATGTATAGAACAAGTCAAAACTGTTAAAGAAACTGACTATAATCGGACTATAATGTTACTAAAGTAATGAAAATGTTGTTGTAGAAATGTACAAAATCCTTAAAATCAATAAGGAAAAATTGTCACAATGTCTGGCTTGTGTTCCCTGGGTTTCCACTAGGTGTCCTCAGTTCCCACTGTGTTTATCATATTATCACTTCCTGTCTCCTTATTTGGTCACCTTCCTCCTTGTTTAGTTAATTGATTGTTCCCCACCTGTCTCCTGTTTCCCCATTATCCTTTTGTGTATTTATACCTGGTCTGTCTGAGTCTTTGTCACGCAGTCCTTGTCATATGAATGATACCTCCCAGAGTCTGCTCTTCCCGTGTGTTCTTGTTTTGTTTTTATGTTTTTAGATTTTCTGGTTTTGACCCTGCCTGGACTGTTGAATGCTTTTTGGATTGCCCCTAAATAAACCTTTTACCTGCATTTGGATCTCTTCCGTGCTTCTTGTATCACTGTACGTGACCGAAGGACTCCGTCACCTTGAGATCCAGCGGTATGTCGATTTACGCTTCTTCCCCAGCCACCAGGCGGGAGAGAAGCATTCAATTTGAGGGAACCCGCCTGGTCGTGTTTCACGGGACCAGGGGAGGGCGCCGAGGAGGAGGTGGGCGAGGAGAAGCCCAGCATCGCTCTCCACCATGGCCCCCCTTTGTTTCTGGGCTCACGTGGGAGGGACCAGAGCTGCCGTCTCACCAGGGCAGAAGGAAAAAGCCAGCGACACTATCCATGATGACCGCGGGTCCAGAGTCGAGTCAGGTCCAGTCACCAGTGGACCCTCCAGAGTCGAGTCAGGTCCAGTCACCAGTGGACCCTCCAGAGTCGAGTCAGGTCCAGTCACCAGTGGGCCCTCCAGAGTCGAGTCAGGTCCAGTCACCAGTGGACCCTCCAGAGTCGAGTCAGGTCCAGTCACCAGTGGACCCTCCAGAGTCGAGTCAGGTCCAGTGACCAGTGGACCCTCCAGAGTCGAGTCAGGTCCAATCACCAGTGGACCCTCCAGAGTCGAGTCAGGTCCAGTGACCAGTGGACCCTCCAGAGTCGAGTCAGGTCCAGTCACCAGTGGACCCTCCAGAGTCGAGTCAGGTCCAATCACCAGTGGACCCTCCAGAGTCGAGTCAGGTCCAGTGACCAGTGGACCCTCCAGAGTCGAGTCAGGTCCAGTCACCAGTGGACCCTCCAGAGTCGAGTCAGGTCCAATCACCAGTGGACCCTCCAGAGTCGAGTCAGGTCCAATCACCAGTGGACCCTCCAGAGTCGAGTCAGGTCCAGTGACCAGTGGACCCTCCAGAGTCGAGTCAGGTCCGGTCACCGGGGACCTTCCAGAGTCAGGGCCGGTCACCGGGGACCTTCCAGAGACAAGGCGGGTCACCGTTGAATGTTCAGAGTCAAGTCAAGTCACTGGGTGGGCTGCTGCTCGGCCCTGTTGGACTCCGGCATCGACCACAGGGGGGTGGTGGTCATCTGCTCCGCCCTGGGGGACTCTGGCATCAACCACGAGGACGTGGTGGTCTTCTGCTCCACCCTGGGGGGCTCTCGCTCGGACTACACGGTTGTGGTGGTCTTCCGCTTCGCCCTGGGGGACCCTGGCCTCTGTTAGTCTGGCCCTCCATCCCTCCCCCTGAGCCTCCACCTGTCCGCCTCCCTCCTGGTCTCTGTTTTGTGTCTGTCTTGGAGCGTCTGGGAGCCGATCCGTAGAGGGGGGGTACTGTCACAGTGTCTGGGTTGTGTTCCCTGGGTTTCCACTAGGTGTCCTCAGTTCCCACGGTGTTTATCATATTATCACTTCCTGTCTCCTTATATGGTCACCTTCCTCCTTGTTTAGTTAATTGATTGTTCCCCATCTGTCTCCTGTTTCCCCATTATCCTTTTGTGTATTTATACCTGGTCTGTCTGAGTCTTTGTCACGCAGTCCTTGTCGTATGAATGATACCTCCCAGAGTCTACTCTTCCCGTGTGTTCTTGTTTTGTTTTTATGTTTTTGGATTTTCTGGTTTTGACCCTGCCTGGACTGTATATGCTTTTTGGATTGCCCCTCAATAAACCTTTTACCTGCATTTGGATCTCTTCCGTGCTTCTTGTATCACTGTACGTGACAAAAATATTTTTAGTAAATCATGTGCAGTCTATTTGTACAATGTCACTGCACAAACACAACTTCATAGAGAAAAGAGTCTTTCTTACTTACAAACTAATCTTATTCACACATTCATTTATCTTAATGGAAGTTTTTGGGAAACTCACCAACACTGTCTTCACAATCCACCTGTTGCACACAATCAACGAACGCTGCAAGCAAACTACATCACCCCCAGCATAATCGACAACCCTATCCACACTGCCAGAGCCTGATCTAGACAGTCTAGACAGCTTTTGCTTTAATAGGAGATTAATCTATATTTCTCTAGTCAGCTAAATCCAATTCATTGATATTAACCATGCAGTATGGGAATGCACAATGTAAGATACATTCGTGCCAAATGCATAACTTTATGCAAATGTACTTCATGCATTTAACTAAAATTTACTATATAAATAAATAAATCAAACTGACTTCAGGACAATGGAACTGGAAGTGCTAAAATGGATGTTTCTGAACTTCAGACTAAAAAAATTAATCATTCCTGCAGCACATTATAAGCGACATGACAGTTCCTTTGTGTGAAGTCAAGTAATCTAGCAGGAACCTTACATTCTCAGTTTCTTGACCAAACCTGAGTGATTTTTGACACATGCCACGATGGTTTTGAAATCTCCCAGATTTTGCGAGACGGCTCATGTGCGCTCGCCTCACAGGCTTTGCGAAAAACCATGGATCGTTTCCAGAGAGCGTCCAGTATCTATTAATTGTTTTCAGCAAGTGTGATGGAAGCTCCTCTTTCAGTACAAAACAACAGCTGAGTTCCCTAAAAACGCAAGCTCCACACATTTGTACACAGCTGGTTGGCCCTGATTTCAGTCCCAGATAAAGAGCTCTTTCTTGGGGAGCAGCGATGGCTGGTGGGGGAGGGAGCACAATCACGGTTTTGGCCTTTCACTGACGCTCTGACTCTTGGACACATGAATACCCATGGAGGCTGGACGCCCACGCAGCTGGGTCGAATCTGTAGAGCGGGACAATGGGCTGGAGAGGGCACCTCAAGCCAAAGAAGAGTGCATCTTTGTTGGTCACAGGTGGGCCATTGTGCACGCTGGTTCATTATGCATGCATCACAACAACTGAAGTCATCAGCTTCCTGTCCGGACCCTGACAAATGAAGAAAACGCAGACAGCCGTCTGCAAATGCTACAGAGCCAAGGGTTCGAGGTCAAGGCACTAAATTCACATGCATGTGCTCGGAGATGACAATGAGACGCTCCGACCGAGAGATGTTGTTTGTGCCCATGATCGAAAAGCCTGGTCATGTTCATTTCACAAGTGTCTGATGAAGCCTCCATCTGCATTTACAATAGTGAAATCGATTTACACTGTAACAAAATTCTGTGGAATAAAAAAAAAAGATATCAGCATTTCCATTTCATGTGTTCAAGAAAACAAAATCATTTACGGACCCCTGTAGACTCTCATAACTGTGTTTTAAGGTCAATAAGTCTCTTAAAATATCACAAAATCGTACCTTTTTATGACAAGAGAAGGTTAGTTCGTCATATAAAGTTTGGACCAGAAATGTCATAATAGTTTTCAGACAAAAATGTAATAACTTTATATATAAATAAGTAAATAAACAAATTAAATAAAGAAGTACTTGAAAAATAATAATTATCAGAATTTTAACATACATTATATGATCATGAGTACAGTTTTTTGGCAAAACTTATTTGTAAATTAATAAATGCTTGAAAAATGTACATATTTTTTGTCATTTAAATAATAATAATAATAACATGAGGGTATGTAAATGTTGACCGAATTTGCATAATTTAGGAGAAACATCCATTTGACAAAAGATAAAGAAAGTGTTTTTGGTTAGCGATAGTAATATTAAGCTTACATTATACACTATCTGATTCAACATGAAGAGATGAAGGGCTGTAGTACCTCACAGTGGGACATTAGCTGTAAGTGATGACACTTACAGTATTTACAGTACTGTACTGAGCCGTGTATGAAGGGAATCCAGGTCTGTCGTAACTCATCTGGGCTCATCCACTTACAGTAAAGAACATTACTGTACCTGTGTGAAGATCAGGCTGATGAAGTACTGTGTCGCTCATCCTCCACAAGAAGACTAAATATTTACTTCCTTAATCCACATAAAACACAGAGTTTCCTGAAAGGCAAAATAAATGGAGAGCAGTTCTCCGGGTGACGCTGAACACCAGTTGCTTCCCTTTTCTCTTGTCTGCCTAAACTGCTTGTTGGCCGGAGCTGAGAAATGAATCTGTCGGAGAAAATTATTACATCAACATTCGATTGGATTAAAACTGTGGGCCACATGAATCTGCAAAAATATCACTTAGATGTTCATTATCAGAGTAGCTACAGTGTACTATACAGCTATAGTAGCTACACGTGAATGCATGGTCATGTGGATTCTGCATCAATGTAAGTTTTTAGGCAGATGCCAACAAAGTTAAGCAAACACATCTAGACTATGTTTGATACAGGTTCAATTCATCGTTTGTGCTGTGAATTTAGATCTTGGAAGCACTGTAATTCAAATTACATTTAGGAACCAAGACTATAATTTCTTCATATTGTGAATTTCGCAGCAATGTAATGTACTTTATTACATACCTGTTATTGAAATGTATTATATATATATAGTATTGCTTAGAATTGGAATCATTTAACTTACTTAAATGTATTATTTAAATTTTTTTTAATAATAATAATAATAATTAATAACTCTCTAATGGAATATGCTAGTTTTCTTACTGTACGTTATAATTGTGTGATGCCTAATTCCACTTGTATCATTGATTTGTTATTATTATTCTAATTTATTATTTTTTAGACAAAATTGAAGTGTTTTTTTTTTACAGAACAAATTGCAAATTGCATCTCGAGGAAAAGTATTTTGATCTAAGAATTTGATACCATGTATATATATATATCAAGTCAAGTCAAGTCAAGTTAAGTCTGCTTTGTGGTCAATTCTTCCACATGTACAGTACATACATACAGAGAATTGAAATTCTGTTACTCTCAGACCCTCGGTGCATACAGATAACACTAACAGTAGAGCTTAAAATTATATATACATAATTATAATTATAATTATAATTATATATATATATATATATATATATATATATATATATATATATATATATATATATATATATATACATCTCTTCAGTGTGCTATATGAGGTATGT
Organism: Carassius carassius; assembly: GCF_963082965.1. Taxonomy (NCBI): domain Eukaryota; kingdom Metazoa; phylum Chordata; class Actinopteri; order Cypriniformes; family Cyprinidae; genus Carassius; species Carassius carassius. Next base: position 1,248,084 of record NC_081794.1, read on the forward strand.
TTAAAAACACAGAATGGTTGGATTGGGTTTGTTATGGTTTTGGTTAATATAACTGAATGATCCAGAAAAATATTCAAGGCCACAAGTGTTCATCAGGATCTGTATTAAATAAAAACCTACATGTTTAAAAACGCTGAGTCGGCCGTTTTCAGCATATTGGAGGAAATTAAAAAATATAAATGAAATGAAATTTTAATAAAAAAAAAATAAATAAATACATTTCCAAACTGAACAGTATTTATCTGCCTCTTCGCTCTGCGGTCTAACATCATGTGATGTGCCAGATCGTGTGCCACACACGTTTATCAATGGTCTCATTCATCAGGTGTGATGAGGGTTTTGTTGAAGTTGGCTTTCACTCTCTATACCTGAAGTACGTATGAGCCTGAGCATTACTCTTACAGTATATCACAAACACACCCTCAGCGCTCGCCCTTGACCATCCCTCGACACTCACCTCCGGCCCTTTGGCTCCCGATTAAAGCTGTGAAATCTTTCCTGTGACAGTTTAGATTTCAAACGATTTCTTCCATCCAGGTCTAACACCATCTAAACCAGCACTGGACCACCGGACCTTCTCCGCCAAGCCTATTTGTTTGCTGAGGGCAGGACGAGGTTTATTTAGGATGGTGGTGCTGCTGCGTTTAAATTGCTTGTGGAATAAATAGGAGCGTGACCGAAATAGCAAAACATTCATTTAAAAAAAAAAAGAACATTTGCTTATTTGTTCAGATTCTATAAAACAAGTGTTGCACCTTCATGCAATCAATAAAATAAAGCATAAGCATCAGGAGGACGTGATAAAAATATGTTGATGAGCGTTTGATAGCTCACGGTAACGCTTCAAGGTGGCCTGTGCTGATGTCAGAGTGGTCAGCGGGTTTGTTGACCTTAGTTTGTGTGGCTTCGACAAGAGGAAAATTATTGCTGTTTTGCATAGGAAATCGAGGTGATCGCCTCACGCTCAGGAGCCAAACTGACCAAGCTTCTTACCCCAAGGCATTTTTACAGGCTTTAGCTCTGATATAAATACGACTTCTAAAATCTGCAGTTATGCAAGTGTAAATCTCGCTAGCGCCGCGTCTCCAGGCTCACCGAGGTGAACCATGTGACCCTGCAGGTATGAAGGAGACATACAAAGCAGACGTTCTTCCATGGAGGCTTGTGGTTCTTCTAAGAGGAGCTGGGAGGGAGTGGATGAGGGGACTGTCCATACATCTTCACCTTGAGTCCAGCCAGGGACAGTCACAGCTCATCTACCCCGGATATTAATGAGCAGTGAGACCCCACTAGAGGGACAGAGAGCGTCATAAAGAGTTGAGCGAGTGCACAAAAAACTCTTACATTTATTACTGTAACACTTTATAAAATACAGATAGTTTCCAATTTAATAAAACATGAAAATAGCGGAATAAATGTCACGAAATTCATCAATTATGTGACACGTTATTTGATGTAAAACAGCTCTACATAAGACAACAGTGTAATGATTCAGCTCAATTCTGTACAGTGTTCAATTCACTTACAGTGTCATTTTTGCAAAGTCAATCAATTATGAAACAAATTAAATTTTAGTAGAGAAGCAGCTTTACGGAACTCAGCAGTGTCATTAATTGCCTCAAAGTTCAATGCTGATTCAATTCAGTTCAAAAAGAGTGTACATTTTGCTGTGAAGCAGCTCTACAGAAGACAACAATGTCATTATTCAGCTCACGTCAGTTCAGTGTTGATTCAAATCACTCACAGTGTCAATTTTGCAACGTTCAATTATGAAACAAATTCATTTTAGACGTAAAGCAGCCCTACAAATGACAATATTGTCATTATGCTGCACAATTAAGTTCAAAGTTAATGTTTCAAGAAGTGTGTCAATTTTATTAATTTTGAAACTAATTTAATTTTAGTTGTCAAGCCGTTTTACAGCATTGTCATTATTCGACTCAAATTTCAATGCGGATTCAATTCAGTTCAAGAAGAGTGTAAGTTTTGCCAAGTTCATCAATTATGAAATAAATTAAATTTGATCTGAAAATAGCTTAACAGAAAACATTTTGCCATTATTCAGCTCAATACAGTTCAGTGTTGTTTCAATACACTTCAACAACAGTGTCAAGTCGAGTCACCTTTATTTATATAGCGCTTTAAACAAAATACATTGCGTCAAAGCAACTGAACAACATTCATTAGGAAAACAGTGTGTCAATAATGCAAAATGATAGTTAAAGGCAGTTCATCATTGGATTCAGTTAAATAGTGTCTGTGCATTTATTTGCAATTATTTGCAGTGTCAATTTTACAAAGTCTGTCAAATATGAAACAAAATCAATTTTAGCTGTAAAGCAGCTCTACAAAAAGATAACAAGTGTTAAAGTTGCAACGTTCATAATAAATAAAATTAATTCAACTCTAAACCTGAATGCATAGTGTCACTGTTCAGCAAATACATTTTTGTGTCATAACTTTTGTGTTATAAGTATATTAGTTATCTTGAACAGTCTCAAAAAGTGAAAATTAATATAATCTCAAGGCATGTGCGCTAAATCGAATCAGTTAACTGCATCAAAAGCATGCTAAGAGTCAATTAATCCAGCCAGCAGATCAGTATCAGTAAAGAGATGAGAGACTCGTAAGTCTCCTGTAAATGTGAAGTATCAGGGACATCAACAGACCTTCAGGGCCTCCAGATTTTGCTGATCTGGTTTAAACTGGATTCCCAGATAGACTAAACTGGTGTTAACTGGTTGGCCAAATGGTTTCCCAAATGCATGCTTTGTTTGTTTGTTTGTGTATTCTGAAAATGGCACCATAATGCAACATTCTTTTTTATAATCAAATTTAAAATATTAAACTTAAAAAAAGATTAAGGGGATGTGTAGAACTTTATGAAATGGCAATCTGTGATTCTGTGTGGCTCTGTAAATTACACATGCCGTTCAAAGAAGGACGTGACCTACAGTCCACCATGTGCAGCTCTGTTAAAGACTTACCATACTATAACCACATTAAAAACGCACCATTTACTGCAAAAGCAAACCATAAACACTTGAGTGACTTAAAGCGGCCTTGAACAAGAAGACATGGCTGTTCCTTCTTGGTGTCACCCGTAATCTGAAATCACTCATGAGGCAACAACACCTCAAAGTGCTACCAGCACTGTATGACTCAATGGAAGCCAAACGCGTCCGGGAACAATGATTGGGCTGTGGTGAGCGGTCGAGGCCGATTCTATCTGATCCTAGAGGCCACTTAACACACTGTCAGTGGGGAGGCTTGTCTATGCATGAGCAACAAAGTCACAATAATGCATTGGGATAAAACAGCCTAGCGAAGGCGAGTCATTAAACTAATCTGAGATCTGCCCCCTACAGTCGCGTGGTCAGTTTATTAGATTTTTTCCCTCTTCATATAAAGCGTGTCCAGTGTGTGTGTGCATATGTGATAGTTTTTCTCCCGGTGGGCGTTATACGTGCGTGTGTTAGTAGTTATGATATAGACCTGGCAGCTGGCCCGCACAGGACATTTGACCTTGAGTTTTTTTTTGAGCTCAGTCTTTTCCCTTAACAGAGGCTAAAAGGCTCAAAAGGGTGGAAAGCCAAATATTTATTTAAGGCTCCTGGACGCCAGGTTGCATAAAAGGTTCCACAGCCTTTTGCATCAAACCTCAACCGTTGAAACCAGAAATTCTGTTTTTGTAGCCATAAAACTGCCCCCACCAAGAAAAAAAAAAGATTTCCATTCGGTTGATTCTTATAAATTTAAATGAAGTGAAAAAAGCAGGTTTACTCCCAAAAGGAAAATATTGTGTTAAATCTATTTTGCAATGTGTTGGTGACAGAATATTTATGAGCAACAGACAATGGCTTATCTTCTTACGCTGTATACAAAGTCGATCATAATGGTCATTTTATAAAAGTTCTCAATCTTGATTAAAGATTATTGATTTAGTATGTCTACACAATCTACAACCCGAATTCCGGAAAAGTTGGGACGTTTTTTAAATTTTAATAAAATGAAAACTAAAAGACTTTCAAATCACATGAGCCAATATTTTATTCACAATAGAACATAGATAACATAGCAAATGTTTAAACTGAGAAAGTTTACAATTTTATGCACAAAATGAGCTCATTTCAATTTTGATTTCTGCTACAGGTCTCAAAATAGTTGGGACGGGGCATGTTTACCATGGTGTAGCATCTCCTTTTCTTTTCAAAACAGTTTGAAGACGTCTGGGCATTGAGGCTATGAGTTGCTGGAGTTTTGCTGTTGGAATTTGGTCCCATTCTTGCCTTATATAGATTTCCAGCTGCTGAAGAGTTCGTGGTCGTCTTTGACGTATTTTTCGTTTAATGATGCGCTAAATGTTCTCTATAGGTGAAAGATCTGGACTGCAGGCAGGCCAGGTTAGCACCCGGACTCTTCTACGACGAAGCCATGCTGTTGTTATAGCTGCAGTATGTGGTTTTGCATTGTCCTGCTGAAATAAACAAGGCCTTCCCTGAAATAGACGTTGTTTGGAGGGAAGCATATGTTGCTCTAAAACCTTTATATACCTTTCAGCATTCACAGAGCCTTCCAAAACATGCAAGCTGCCCATACCGTATGCACTTATGCACCCCCATACCATCAGAGATGCTGGCTTTTGAACTGAACGCTGATAACATGCTGGAAGGTCTCCCTCCTCTTTAGCCCGGAGGACACGGCGTCCGTGATTTCCAACAAGAATGTCAAATTTGGACTCGTCTGACCATAAAACACTATTCCACTTTGAAATAGTCCATTTTAAATGAGCCTTGGCCCACAGGACACGACGGCGCTTCTGGACCATGTTCACATATGGCTTCCTTTTTGCATGATAGAGCTTTAGTTGGCATCTGCTGATGGCACGGCGGATTGTGTTTACCGACAGTGGTTTCTGAAAGTATTCCTGGGCCCATTTAGTAATGTCATTGACACAATCATGCCGATGAGTGATGCAGTGTCGTCTGAGAGCCCGAAGACCACGGGCATCCAATAAAGGTCTCCGGCCTTGTCCCTTACGCACAGAGATTTCTCCAGTTTCTCTGAATCTTTTGATGATGTTATGCACTGTAGATGATGAGATTTGCAAAGCCTTTGCAATTTGACGTTGAGGAACATTGTTTTTAAAGTTTTCCACAATTTTTTTACGCAGTCTTTCACAGATTGGAGAGCCTCTGCCCATCTTTACTTCTGAGAGACTCTGCTTCTCTAAGACAAAGCTTTTATAGCTAATCATGTTACAGACCTGATATCAATTAACTTAATTAATCACTAGATGTTCTCCCAGCTGAATCTTTTCAAAACTGCTTGCTTTTTTAGCCATTTGTTGCCCCCGTGCCAACTTTTTTGAGACCTGTAGCAGGCATTAAATTTTAAATGAGCTAATTAAGTGGATAAAAGTGTAAAATTTCTCAGTTTAAACATTTGCTACGTTATCTATGTTCTATTTTGAATAAAATATTGGCTCATGTGATTTGAAATTCCTTTAGTTTTCATTTTATTAAAATTTAAAAAACGTCCCAACTTTTCCGGAATTCGGGTTGTATATTTGATCATCTCAATAATTGTGTATTTGCCCTGAATTGCAAAGAAGGCTGTTTTGCGGTCAATCAGATAAAATATCATATAATAGTTGGTAACATTTCAAAGAATCCAAGAATTTGAAATTCAAGCATGTACCAAAGTTGCTAACAGTAAGTAAATTATTATTATTATTATTATTATTATTATTATTTTAACTATTATTATTATGATTATTGTAGCAAGTAAGAGAATGGTTGTTTCATTTCATTCAGTTTCAATGGTTAAAACCAATCAATGGTTAATAAACTCAATTATTTGTTGCATCCATGCATGTGTGTACAAAATAATGTGCAGTAAAAAAAAAAACATATGGAGAAAAATATTATAAGCTATTATTATAAGATCGAAGGTTGTAAACTTTGCCAAATTTGACACATCTGATCAAACCAAGAAAACCCAAGACAGCAGAATCCGCAGGTGCTTCCTGGACGAGATGAACATGTGGCTGAAGATCTGAGGCTTTGGCAGCGGTTGGTGCTGTGATCATTTCCTCTGCAGAGAAGACCTGAGGGTGAAAGGTCACGGCGGGGGTCAGGAGCTCGTGTTGGGCAACGGCAGAAGCCAGGTCAACCTGAATGAGCCGTCATGGGCACCAACACAGAAAGACCTTGTTTACAGACACCAACCAACTCCAGCAAAGCCTTTCATCTTCTCTTTGGTCATGTCATGAGTACTACTAACACATCTGAAGGAGCTACAGATTATAAATCAGATACTATGTTTCAGCCTCACAGCTATTTTAAGGTTATTTTAATTTTAGAGTTACTGCAGTTCATAGAGTTTTTTTGTTGTTTGTTTGTGAGTATGGGAGAAACTTGTTTGAACTATAAAATAATAGTATGCTGATTAGTGTTGGAATATCAAACATCCACTTTATATTCAGATCATGGGGATGGGGATGGGGATGGGGATGGGGAAAGTTGTGGCCTAATGGTTAGAGAGTTGGACTCGCAATCGAAAGGTTGTGAGTTCGAGTCCCGGGCTGGCAGGAATTGTAGGTGGGGGGAGTGCATGTACAGTTCTCTCTCCACCTTCAATACCACGACTTAGGTGCCCTTGAGCAAGGCATCGAACCCCCAACTGCTCCCCGGGCGCCGCAGCATAAATGATGCCCACTGCTCCGGGTGTGTGCTCACAGTGTGTGTGTGTGTGTTCACTGCTCTGTGTGTGTGTTCACAGTGTGTGTGTGTGTGTTCACTGCTCTGTGTGTGCGCACTTTCGATGGGTTAAATGCAGAGCACGAATTCTGAGTATTGGTCACCATACTTGGCTGAATGTCACATCACTTTCACTTTTTCATCAGTATGCTGGCAGTATAGTTAAGCTACACTGTAGAGTGATTTTAATGTGTTTATTATTATTATTATTATTCATGAGTATACAAATATGATAAGCACAGAAGTTGTATCTGGTTTATTTAGTCAAATCAATTTGTTTAAATGATTGATTAAAAACAAAAAAAATGCAAAACAAAAAAAAAATGCAATATTTATGAGAGAAAAAAATGTAAACATTTAAATGTTATTTTAGTATGAAAGATATATTATTTGATTTGTGATTTTTATTTTTTTATTTTATGTTTTCATTTTAATGTTAATTAAAGATTTTGTACTTTTACAATTTGTTTTGAAATAATGTTTTTATGTTTTAATAATATTTTTTTTCATGAATGTGTCTTATTTCAAGTAATAAAAGTTTGTTTGCTTCTTTGTTTGTTTATGACATGAAACATGCCTGTGAATGTTTTTGAGTTATGTACAAACAAATAATTGGAACTGATTGAGTGAAACATGAAAAACTTAAAAATGAATGAATGAATGAATGAATGAATGAATGAATGAATGAATGAATGAATGAATGAAAGAATGAATGAGATGCTGGGATACACACTGTGTAGATTCAGTCACAGATTTGAGAGACACATGGTGCAAGCAAGGCATTTCAAATTGTCATTTTGGTTTGCAACCACATGAGCAATTTAGCCGAAAATGCAAATACTGCAGATAATGTTGCAGAATTACAGCTCTGAAGGTAAGGCTTCATCTGCGGCTCACTGAGGCGTTGTGTGCGTTGGATGCATCCAGCACTGACATGTTTAGAGTGAGACCACACGTGTGTGTGTTTGTGCTGGAGCGTGAGCTGATGAAACACCCGGCTACAAGCGTGTCAACACACCCCGTGGAAAACCGCAGCGCCCTCGCAGCCCACTCTCAAGCTGTTGCTGTTTTTCTGACCCTGTCGCTCTAAGATTTCACATTAAATCTTGTTTGTCAACAAACTATTTTGGGCCAACTTTCTCCTCCAAACGTCCAGTCGGATTTACAGTATGTTTGTCTTCCTTCTATGGAGAAGCTCGTGGGACTTAATTAGCTTATTGAACTACTTTTCACCAGTTGCAAATAATTTGTAAACTAAAAACATATTAAAATAGGCATGTAATAAAACACTCGACAGTAAAGGAGAATTAATTCATTACGGTCCACTAAGCATTCTTTAGTGCAATGCAATGCAAACCCACAATCAGACCTAGCGATTAAAAGTGCATGTTCAACCTTCAAATAAATTAAATTTAGATAAGTCATGACCTTTTGGCCCTCAGCTTCTCATGACGACATTCTTCTGTCAGCACGTTTCTCCATGTGAGCTCAGGGAACACTAGATGTGCAGGTGTTGATGTGAAGTCATCTGTCAGTATGTGGGTAATCTCTCAGGTAACGTCTTGATGACAGATCTGTCATCGTTATCGCTCCTTGTTGTTTGCATTTATGCCAGGAAAGCTTTAAGGCAAACAAATACTAGTTAAAATCAGCTGCACGGCCGTATTGATAGTAGACCATCAAATAGTGATTTACAGCACAGTCCATCCAGGGTTTGTGCTTGGAAAACCCCTTTGACAAAGTTATTTGCTGCAGGACATGCACAATCATGTTTGAGGTTCTTGCACCATGATTTAAAGGTGCTGTGTCACAGTCAAATACAGCACAGCAGATAAAAGTCCATTTTTAACTATATCAAAGCATACTTAGTGTTTAGTTTAGCAATGGAGTATGAGAGTCAAAGGGACAATTTACCCAAAAACGAAATTTCTATTCATCATTTACTCGCCCTTGTGTCGTTTAAACTTTCTGCCCTGTGGAACAAAAAGTAGATATTTTTAAGAATGTTGCAATTGTGTTTTTCCGGTGAAAGTCAATGGGGTCCAAAACTAACTAAATAAATATATGAAACACTATATGTACATGATATATAAATTCAGTACAAAACTATTTTTTTTTTGGAAACACACTACCATTAAAAAGTTTGGGAGGAGAAACCTTTTATTTTGTTTTTATTTCGTTTTTCTTTTATTTATTTATGTAGTTTTTAAAGAAATGTATACTTTTGTTCTTCAAAGACACACTGAATTGATCAAAAGTGACAGTAAAGACATTTATAACAAATTATTTTGCTTTCGAATAAATGCTGTTCTTCTGAGCTTTCTATTCGTCACAGAATCTTGAAAAACAAAAGGTATCACAGTTTCCACAAATACCTGAAACAATGCAAAAACTGTTTTCAGCATTGGTTATAATAGCTATTATTAATAACTGAGCACTAATAATAACTGATGATGATTGATCAGCATATGATTTCTGAAGATCATGTGATCTTCAGAAATCGGGGTAATGAGGTAATGATGCTGACATTTTAGCTTTGATCACAACAATGCATTAAGCTAGAAAACTAAATATTACTATGTTCATGCTATTTTTCATCAAATAAATGCAGCCTTGGTGAGCACATACTTCAAAACCATTTAAAAAATCTTAATTACGAAGATACTTAAAGCTTTGTGGCCACTGATTAACACAGAAGCAAGAGTCTGAGGTAAAGCACTGAATGATGGGCGGAGAGAAGAGGAAACATGGACCATCAACTATTGAGACTAAGTATCAAAGAAATCAATGATGTGCAACACCAATAAGCACTAAATGAGCCTTTTCTGTGCTTGAGTATAATGCAGTGGCCTTGCTCCGCAGACTCGGGGGATCAGGATTCAGAGGAACGGCTTAACATGACTTGATTGATCAGAGAGCTGGGCTTTTGTCCGGCCCCCAGCATCCCTCAGCACTTCCTACAATCAAAGCCCGGCCATTCTGCTCTAATTAGCCACTGAGAGAGACGTCAGGCTACTTGATTTAAAGCAGGGACCTGCTTCATGCGCTACAGCACCGCATGCAACTCTCATTCCCTCTCCTTGCATTGTATCCAATCACAGGTAAATGCATTGATAATGACGGTACATATACACCCTGATTGCAAAAAATGTACCTTGTCTGAAACAGTTGAGCACAAAGCAGACCTTTGAGCTCTGGAGAGGACGAAGAGAAAGACATTGACCCATAACAGGCGTGCAGCCGCACTGATGCCAGGTCTTTACCGCAAACTCCAGTTCTGCGGCTGGAGATGCATGGAGAACTTGGAGCGCTAAAACCACACAGTCTGGCCTTAAGACTGGAAAATCAATAAGCGGCACTAAAATCCGGGAGCAGACGAGAGCAGCGAGTTTTCCCATGCCTTCGCTTAGCTAAAGGAATAATAGGCGGCCATCCCTGAAACGCGCTTGGATGCTTCACCTGCAGTCCTGAGCCAAGGGAAAAATGGATTAGAAACCAGCGAAAGCATCCAAATGAAGAAAAGGATAAAGAGATGAGGGAGATGCAGAGGAGAGAAGCTCAAGCGGAGGGTTTGCCCAGCTGAGAGCGGCTATTATCAGCTGCATGTATGGATGATGATGACTTTAGCACAGTGTACCCCAGCTTACACTGCAGAGACCTTGTAAATAGGTTTTGGTTGATGACTTAACGTGCACTTATTTTAATGAACAACTGACAATCTTTTGTTCTTGATTTTTTTTTTTTTTTTGCATTAATTTGTACCTCATTTATTTTTATATTTTAAAGAAATAAATACTTTTTATTCAGCAAACACACATTAAAATAGCTTGCACATATAGGCCTATAGCATTGCTTAAATATATTACTATTATCTTTCTATTTATTTGTTTATTTGCTTGCATATGACTATTAAACAACTGATCAGTGCATTCTTCAAAACTTGACCTTTTGTCATTTATTTTGTGGCTATATATATATATATATATTGCTTTCATATCATCTTATATTGTATTTGGCTTGCATATGATAACCAGTGCATTCCTAAAATGTATCCTTTTGTGTTTCATAGAAGTAAATAATGTAAGTAAATGATGAAATAATAATTGTTTTTATTTATTTATGTATTTATTTATGTATTTTCTTGTAAACCATCCTAATAAAGCTTCCATCCAACAGGCGAGAAAAACATTTTATTTATTCGGATTTGGCACTTGCCAGAGTATTAATTTTGGATCCTGGTTCTGGATAATGCTCAGATTGAGAAGGTGGAAAATTTTGTTTCCTCTTACCTGTAGGATTCAATATCAATCGTAATTTGATTTATTTCTTCGCGTTAAAGTTATATTTTTTCGCAGCATGCCTCGGCAAGCCTTCGAATGCTCCACATGCTACATTCGTATTAATAAATGAATGTGTAACGTTCTATAACATAATGATTTGTGTCAAGTTTGCGGCCGGTTGCCAGCGTGAGGTGAGCAACACACTTTAGAGAAACAGCAGCAGACTGACGCCAAGCCTCTCCGCGCGTTTCCTCACAATCTCGACACTGTTTTGGACATTTACAAAAATAAACTTCTCAGGAACCCAATATTCATCCAACACGAGCTCTGGCTAACTTCGCGGCCATGGTTTGCTCACTTTGGCCTGTTATTAAACAGCTGGAGAAGACTAGAGTCTTTCACTTCTCACCTACCTCTATTACCTTAACCCCTCGAAAAAGGGACAATTACACATCATTTAAGACTTAAGCAATTAGAGGCCATTTCTGGAAATAACCCCGTTCGACTTAAAGTCGTCTTCTCGTTTGCAGACCTGAGGGGCAGCGACTGATGGTTCCTGGTGCTGGTGTCAGTCCAAATTATTGAGGGAGGTCTGGCCAGCGCACACTGCTGTGTTTCTGTAGAGTCCAAGTGCGGGGTTAATCAGGGTCAGGGCATGTGTAGCTACAGATTGCCAGAGAGGAGATTAGGGTAAAACAATATTGAGCGGTGCTCCAATTATGCCTGGATAAACATGCATGCACACGTACTGGGTAAAGAAAAGAAAATAGGGTTTCCCAAACAGGGGTTCGAGAGTTGATGAAAAGCTAATGAAATCGAATATACACTCTTTAAAAAAAAATAAAGATTCTTAATTGACCACCTGAGGAACAGAAACATTTAACATCCATGCAGAGTTTCTCCAGGTCTAAACTCACCTTTCCACAAATTATAGCCTTAAAAGGGCAGAAAGTCTTAAAGTCATCTCTAGTAAAAAAGCTATATTAGCATATTTACTGACATGTCGCTTGAGACTTGCTGATATAAAAAAATTATAACTCACTTTATTTGGAGTACTACTTGTGCAAAATGCTCTTTTCATTATATTAAGCCTAAAATGTGTTTTAATATCACTGTTGATGAGGACTGTATGATCTCTGTTGTAAGGGAAACAGGTCAATTTAGCTCAAAGGGAATCATTTAAGATTTTAAAGGGAATTTGAACAGAATCACTGTTTCACGGCTGATCACTGAGACGCCCTGCGATTCACTGAACGAGCCGTTTAGCATCAAATCTGCACTGGATTTGATCCAAAGTATAGTGAAAACACTATCAATTAGCACAGTAACAAGATCGGCAGTTTAAGACATTAACTTGTAAGCACAAAACACAAGATACTTCTCTTTTCAATATGAATAAGGCTTTATTAGATCAATCTAAGACATTTAAAATAATCTAACACATAAATGCACACACTCACACATTCACACAAGTTGCAGAAAGATCGAAAGTTAGGGAAAGATGAGTTTAAGAGAATGGAAATGTGGAATCCCAAGTTTACAGCAATACGTTAAATTGCATAGAACAACCATCAATCACTTAATCAGCCCTTGCATTGAGTTCCTCAATGAGGTTAAAATTATATTAGATACACCAGCACAAATGTCTGGAGGTACATTGCCTGTGTAAAGGGAGTCGTTGAAATGGGGTTTCCCGATGTAGCTGATTGGCTGGAAGTTCAGTAGTCGCTGAAGTGACGTCTTGGGAATCCTGTGGTTGGGCGTTGGCTGAAGATGCAGAGTTGTGTGGGCTGGTTGAAGGTGAATGGGCAGTCGAGGTCAGACACGGCATTACAAAACTTAACTCAGAACACGAAACTCTCAAACGGAAAAGAAAAGAAGTAAAGTTTGATGAGACTAGGTGGTGTTTCTTCTCATCGTGGCTAAGTAGCAGCAGGCGTGCAGGCCAAAGCACGCTTGAACCGTGCTCAAAGAACGCTTAAAGCATGGCTAAAAGCTAAAGCTAGGAAGCAAAGCTACAAGCTAAAAGCTAAACGCAGGCATGACTAATAGCAGAAGCAAGGCTAAAACTAAAAGAAAGATTGTATGGTGTCCTAATTATTTAAACTGGCCTGTTGGCCACACCTCAAATGTTGTCTTGACCAATCAGATATTGTCTTGGCTCGGGGGTATCATAAATCATATCTTATCTTATCAAGCATGTGGTCCGAATTTTCCCGCTCTTGCAGGGTCTAATTTTGGACATGATTCCTATAACAAGAATATGATACATTTGACAAGCAACTGATGGTCAGAACTGTTTCAAGCAAGCAGATTCGAACACATACACACTAAACATGAATATGTATTTTTAAGCTATCCAATAGTTATTAAAAGACATACACAATAAGTGATTATAACATGATAGTCAAATGTGTGGGTTACACATAAATGAATATGGAGTGAAGCGATGGACTGATATTCATTTATAAGTCCCTTTGAGTTTATTTTGGTCCATATACATGTAGAAAAGACAGTTTCTTTGTCATTATCTGACAAAGATTTCTGTGGAGACCAGAGGTCAAACCCCCCCCCCCCCCCCCCCTTAGGAATTTCTGTCTGGTTCTGCTGGGTGGGGGAAGTGTTTAAGGATATTGTGTATAACTCTCATGGGTTTACATGTGATGTCCGGCGTTGCATTTCAATTATGAACAACATATTTGACAATCTCTTCTCCGAATTGAAATTGTCAATAATTGTTCTAGTGGTGTTAATGTTGAAATGCTGTTCTGTGAAAGAGTTGGTTGGTTGGTTATCTTGCTTGGGACTTGTGGCACAGAATGTTTTATAACTTCCTGTTGCCTTACTGAGGAATTCAGCTCGTGTTTCAACCACAGTCCTAATCGACTATTTAATTTGTCTGATTCGGGTCAGATCTGCTACACGTATAACATCAGTCTGTAAATGCGAGATATTTAAAGTGTAAGTATACTTGCAATAGTTCCACTTTAGCACTATCAGATATATTTGCATTAGCAGAGTGAAGAGCAGCTCTGTGTTTATTCATCATATGCAGCTCTACATATACATCATTTTAAATTCAAGCAATCAAAATGTGTACTGTGTGCGTTAATCGACAGCAGAGATAAACATGCAAATGCTTCACTACATTATTGAAATATAACTCAAGTCTCAGGGGTGCTTTTAGTAACTAATTTGCGTCTAAGGGCAAAAATGTTTGGGAGTCCCTGATCTAAACAGTCAGAAATTAATCATTTTCTGCAGTTATATCAGGAGGATTTTAGTTTGCTTGTTTTGCAGAGTCATGATTGTAAAAGCCCGAGATTACGGTTTGAACAGAGGGTTTGGAAATGAGAGAAACAGTTACTTTACAGCATGAGTAATACATTATGAATCATTTTAGGGATTAAGTGAGGAAATCCTAAGATTTGTGACAAAGCTCAAATCTTTAGAGCAATGAAGACTTTTCATGCAATGACATGAAGCAGAGAGCAGCATGTTTACAGGCCGCAAATCTGAAGTGAGGTCACTGTGAAACCAGCAGGGAATGACAACAGGGTGCTCAGTCTGCATTTAAAATACTACATCTTCAAAGGTGGTCGTCCACGCCACCAGCATGCCACACGCTCCACCTCGCCGTGTCCCTGCAGTGACTTAACTGTGTGTCAGCTTGGCAGCCGAAGAGAAGAACCAGATGAGCCCGCGTCCCAGCAGGCCTCTGGGTCTCAGCTGTAGGTTTGCATGAGTGCTGGAGGGCAATCACCGCAGGCGCCCCACTGTCACAGAGCACTATGGGTGCAATCCGTCACCGCGCTGGGAGCAGACCACACCACAAACATGCTAACACACTCTTGCATTATACTGAGTATCAGTGTTTGGGAAAGGTACTTTTAAAAGTAATGCATTACAATATTGCGTTACACCAAACTAATAACTTACTTTTTATGAAAAGTAATGTTACGTTAGTTACTTTTAAAATCTAGCGCATTTCTTTAGTCAGTGCTTCATGAAAAAGAAGCACACTTCAGCAAGTATTTGTTGAAATATGGGATGCAGTGTTTTCGGACACTTAAGTGCATGTTATTTGCAATTAAATGAAAATGGATTGTAGTTAAAGTTTATATCAAATGCAATTTGTTGAACTTAAAAGTGCTTTTGTATTTGATGCTCTTATTCAGAACTTCTACAGTATACAGTAGTAATAATACAATACATCTTTATATGTAATTTCATAATTATATTGTCTTTGCAATACGGTTATTAAAGTGTACTGCTGAATGTACTGACAATAATATATTGTGATCCAAAATATAATTTTATGCAATTTCTATTTAAACTTGTATGTCAGGTATTTAAATACATGTGTAAAATAAAATAAATAAATAAATAAATATGAGAATTGTGAGGTTAATATTTTGAAAATATAAAAAAAGAGTCAAAAGTATCAAAATATCACAACTTCAGTGTTATTTTGCTTCGTATATTTAACTTTATTATCATAATTTTTACTAAACATATTAAATTTTAATCTCATATAAGACTATTCTCATATTTTTTGTTTTACTTTATGCTCAGAATATAATGTTAATCTTGCATAAGACTATTCTTCTATTGTTACGACTTTATTCTCAAAACATTACAAGCTTAAATCTCATATTAAACTTCATTCTACTATTGTTATGATTTTATTCTCACATTACGCGTTTAATCTCACAATGCTATTATTCTCAAAATATTACATTCCATTCTGGTAGTCTTATATCATGTTTAATTATATTTTTAATAAAGCTAAAATGCAGCATTAGTAATAAAGTTGCAACAATATATCAAATAAGACTTTCAACATAACAAATAACTTTAATATCAAATAAGACTACAAAATAATAATCAACTTTACATGTGCTCATCAAAATAAGTGTACTTTAAAGCATTCAAAAATATTATTAAAACACAATGAATTAAATTGTACTTTAAAACTTTTAATTTAGCATTATTACACTTTTAATGTGTACTTAGGAAACACACTCATAATAATGTACTCTAAGAACACTTAAGTGGCATTTTATTAAATGACATTATCTACAAGTAAAGCCTTTTTAAATACACTTTTGAAGCACACAACAAGCGCACATTAAGCACACTTGTTTTCACATGGGTAGTTCCATGCACTTTTAAGCATCAGGCAATTTTTTTAAGAGACTAAGATGAAAATTGACTGTTTAACAGCTATCATAAACAAGAAGCAACAGTGGCTATAGGAGATAAATCCCCTGAATCAACACGTTTTATGCAAAAAGTCTGTCAGCCAGGCTAAATTTAGCTTGTGAATCATATTAACTTCTCTCACCTTGAATCCCTGTTAGATTCACCACCAAACCAAGCCATGATTACAGCTTACACGATGGCGGTCTGTGGGTGAGGACAGTATGTGGTATTATCGCAGGAAGAGAGAAGCTGTGGAAGTAGTCAAGAGATAACATTGAGATATTTTTTTAGCTTTGCTGCTTGAAAGCATATCATTAAAAGTCCAACAAACAACATGTCATTCTGTGAAATAGTGGCTTTTCTAGTTCAATTTTAAAGTATAGTGAATTTTAAAATAGCATTTTGTTAAACATTTTAAACATTTCATGTAACTTGTAATATATCACATTGTTTTTTTTTTTTGTTTTTTTTTGTTTTTTTTAAGATAAAACAAAACAAATGAGTAAACAAACTTTTTTTTAGTGTCTGAAAGAATAATGATGTCATTAATTTCATTGAAAAGTTGATTACTAAAATAAAATATATGATAATATTGTGGACAAATATAAATAATATAATAATATAAATAAATATAAATAATAAATTATAATATCAGTCGAAAATATGAATATTCTTTTTTTAATGTTTGGACTTTTTTTCATCATATTAGAATGATTTCTGAAGGATCATGTGACACTGAAGACTAGAGCAATGATGCTGAAAATACAGCTTTGATCACAGGAATAAATTACATTTTAACATATATTCACATAGAAAAACTGTTTTATTTCAGAATATTATTGATTAATCATATTTTGATTAAATTAATGAAGCCATATTGACTTTTTTTCAAAAACATAAACTATACACCTGTTAATAAAGCAAGGAGAAGTTGCAAGCGCAAGAGATAAGAACAAGCAAAACAAATCAAATAAAAATTCTGGATTCATGTTGATGCATTTAAAAATGGGCACAAATAGCACAAGTTTTGTAGAATGACCTGTATAGTGCACGGTAGCATTTGCACATTTCATAGTACTTAAGATACTTGCTATATACATAACATAAAAATTAAAAACCGCATACTCTTGCTCATTTGAATTGTTAATTTGACAACATTTGTACAGCTGCAGTGTAATTAATCCCTGCTTCTAGTTTGCAACTTTTGCTTTACTTTTGAATATGTTATGCAGCACATTTAAGTCTGATGACTCAGGAGCACATATGGCTTGAAGACTGTTTGTATATTTCACCATATGATCAGAAAAAACAAAACAGATGTGAGCGCAGGACAGCAGGTTGGTCCGTGGAGCCCTCTGACTGCAGTGGGAGAGGAATCGTTTATTCACAGAGGATGTTCAATACCAAATTGACAATAAACTCAAACAGGTGAGAAGACTTCAAGAAAGACGTACACGGTTGAGAAAGTTGCCTTTCCTGGAAGCAGACTTGGGAACTTTGTGTGTGTGCGAGCTCAGCTTAGAGGCATTGTTATGTACACCATCCAACAACATATGCCAGAAGCTCCGAGCCAAGAGTTTTGCTCCTAAATCCAACCCCAAATCCTTTCAGGCTTCCCCTCCTCTTTCCGTATGCCTCTATCCTGCTCCATCATCAGTAGGCGTGGCAGTATGCCGGCAACATCCCCGTTCGCCCCACATCAGTGGGCTGTGGTTGGTTAATGATAGAGCGGGTTAGTCCGAGACATCGGTTCCTGAGCCAGACAGCTGCAGTGGAACCGTCCTGGTTCGTATTACACCAGCTGCTCTACAAAACCCAACCGATCCCAGCCAAGCAGAACCCGGTCTGCCTGTTCCCTCCGCAACAGTGAAAACATATTTACCAAATGTTCTGTGCATGACTCCTCTGACGACATGCACGTCGTGAAAGCCTCCTAATGAAGAAGAATCGTGTTTTGTATTATTTATTTATTTGCAGCTAATATGGAAATGCACCCCTGGCGCGGTTGAGGAGCAATTAGGAAGTATTCCAGGATGTCTGTTAGTTTTGGAAAAGCCGGATGGGTAGCGCTGCCCGAAGCTAAACGCTATGAGCGATATATTCTCAATTTTACACTTGTGTATTAACTGAATTATATTAATAGGTTAGGTAAGTTTGGCAAACAGAGAGATGGGGTAGTCTGGCGAGAAGAGGGCGCCACAACCTTCTCAGGCCAAAACAGGGACTGTAATATATAGAACAATGTGGAAACAATTACCTCTTGGCAAGGGGAAATTTGGCAACGCTCTGCAGATCTGCAAAAGGAACCTACTAGGTGCTGTGTGTGTGTGTGTGTGTGTGTGTGTGTGTGTGTGTGTGTGTGTGTGTGTGTGTGTGTGTGTGTGTGTGTGTGTGTGTGTGTGTGTGTGTGTGTGTGTGCGTGTGTGAATATGCAAAAGGTAGGCAGATGAAAGAAAAATCTTTTAATAATAATAATAATGAATAAAATTTTCCAAGTCAAAATATCCAGGAGATAATTCACAGACTGATAGATAAATAAAAAATAAAAAACTATAAAATTCATCTATTATCTTAAAGCTCTTCTTTAGTATGAAAAAATAGAAGCCTGATTCCATAATTGTCACTTAATATCTCATTATTGTAACTTTAATTATTGTACTTGTGACTTTATCATAATTGTGACTTCACAGATCCCAGTTTTGACTTTATATCTCACAGTGTAACTTTAGATGTCATAACAGGGACTTCGGCAACAAACAATTGTGATTATGTCGCCATAATTATGACTTTATCTCAGACTCGTCACTTTTTATCAAAGTTATCATAATTGTAACTTTCTCCTAAGTTTAAGCCTAAGTTTAACTTTATTTCTTATAAGTGCAACTTCATTTCTTGTAATTAAGACTTTAACGTTATTATGTCCTCACACTTCCCGATTGTGACTTTATGTCTCACAATGTGATTTTATATCTCAAAACTGCCTATTTTCTCTCACAGTCTTAACTTTTCCCTTCATAATTCAGACTTTCTCATAATTGTGACTTTTTATCTCATAATTGTGACTTTCCATAACAGCAAACTCATATTTCCTAATTGTGATTTATTTCTCATAATTGCACATGAATATAGAGACACCAGCCACCATAGTCAAATGTTTACCGGGAGCCAGAGCGCCTGACATCTTGGCAAATTTAAAAGTGCTGGCTAATGCTAAACGTAAATACAGTAAGATTGTTATTCATGCCGGCGCTAATGATGTTCGACTTCGCCAGTCGGAGATCACTAAAAATAACATTAAAGAGGTGTGTGAACTTGCAAGCACGATGTCAGACACTGTAATATGCTCTGGTCCCCTCCCTGCTTACCGTGGTGACGAGATGCATAGCAGATTGTCATCACTCAATGGCTGGATGTCTAAGTGGTGCCCACAGAATAACATAGGTTTCATAGACAATTGGACGAGCTTTTGGGGCAGACCTGACCTGTTGAAAAGAGATGGTCTTCATCCCTCCTGGGGTGGTGTCGCTCTTCTCTCTAGAAATATGGCAGATAGTCTTAGTGTTTATACTTGACTAACTGGGGCCCAGGTCAGGAAGCAGACAGACTGGCTAAACCGACCGTCTGCTAGCTGCCTCACGTCACAGAGGTCAGCTAATTCTCAGCACATAGAGACTCTTTCACCTAGATATCACACTATAGAGACTATGTCTGTTCCCCGAACTAGAAAATACAAAAAACATTCAAACCAATTTAAGAGTAACAATTTAACTAAGGTTCAACAAACAAAAAACAGATGCAATACGGATAAACAAATGCTAAAGCTAGGCTTATTGAATATCAGATCCCTTTCTACGAAAACACTTCTTGTAAATAATATGATCACTGATCATAATATAGATGTACTCTGTTTGACAGAAACCTGGCTAAAACCTGATGATTACATTATTTTAAATGAGTCCACCCCCAAGATTACTGTTATTAAACATGAGCCGTGTCTAAAAGGCAAAGGTGGAGGTGTTGCTTCAATTTATAACAATGTTTTCAGGATTTCTCAGAGAGCAGGCTTCAAGTATAACTCGTTTTAAGTAATGGTGTTTCATATAACATTATCCAGAGAAACAAATGTTAATAATAAATCATGTGATGTTTGTACTGGCTACTGTATACAGGCCACCAGGGCACCATATAGACTTTAAAGAGTTTGCCGATTTTACATCCGAGTTATTTCTGGCTGCAGATAAAGTTTTAATAGTTGGCGATTTTAATATCCATGTTGATAATGAAAAAGATGCACTGGGATCAGCATTTATAGACATTCTGAACTCTATTGGGGTTAGACAACATGTCTCAGGACCTACATTGTCGAAATCATACTCTAGATTTAATACTGTCACATGTAATTGATGTTGATAGTGTTGAAATTATGCAGCCAAGTGATGGTATCTCCGATCATAATTTAGTTTTGTGCAGAAACCTCTGAATATACCTTGTATAGTAACTTCATATAGCCAAAATTGTAAATTCTACTTCCTGTTACAAGTATGGTAAAACCATCACTACTACCACAAAAGACTGCTTTTTAAGTTATCTTCCTTAATGTATCCGAATTCCTTAGTATATCCAAAACCTCAGAACAACTTGATGAAAAATTGCGCGCAGCTGGAGGAAAACAAAACTAGAGGTATTTCGTATTGCTTGGCGGGAAAGTAACATATCCTACAGAAAAGCATTAGAAACTGCTAGATCTGATTACTTTTCTTCTCTTTCAGAAGAAAACAAACATAAACCCAGGTATTTATTCAATACAGTGGCTAAATTAACGAAAAATAAAGCCTCAACAAGTGTTGACATTTCCCAACATCACAGCAGTAATGACTTTATGAACTACTTTACTTCTAAAATCTATACTATTAGAGATAAAATTTGAACCATTCAGCCGTCAGCTACAGTATCACATCAGACAGTGCACTACAGACCCCCTGGGGAACAGTTCCACTCATTCTCTACTATAGGAGAGGAAGAATTGTATAAACTTGTTAAATCATCTAAACCAACAACATGTATGTTAGACCCTATACCATCTAAGCTCCTAAAAGAGGTGCTTCCAGAAGTCATAGATCCTCTTCTGACTATTATTAATTCCTCATTGTCATTAGGATATGTCCCCAAAACCTTCAAACTGGCTGTTATTAAGCCTCTCATCAAAAAACCACAACTTGACCCCAAAGAACTAGTTAATTATAGACCGATCTCGAATCTCCCTTTTCTGTCCAAGATACTAGAAAAGGTAGTATCCTCACTATTATATTCCTTCTTAGAGAAAAAAATTGTATCTGTGAGGATTTCCAGTCAGGATTTAGACCGTATCATAGTACTGAGACTGCTCTCCTTAGAGTTACAAATGACCTACTCTTATCATCTGATCGTGGTTGTATCTCTCTATTAGTTCTATTGGATCTTAGTGCTGCGTTTGACACAATTGACTATAGCTGTATTGGTCTGATGAAATAAAGGCCACGCTTCATACAGATGTCTTTGTAGTTTATTTTGTATCTCTCTCTTCAGTAAACACCGTAGACACCGTGAAAACTACAAGAAATAAAAAACATATAATCAAACTATGCGTTTCTTAGTCCTTCATAAAGGCCACGAGCCAATGTCCGTTGAAATACACGTGAATGTTGCAACAGAAATACGACATCATGAATAGCACATCACATTACACGTAAAAGTAATATAAAACAACACTATAAACATTATAAAGGCAAATTACCGTGTGCGCCTCTCAAACCATGCAGATCAAGCAATTCCCTCTCAGACAAGGCTACGTGTCGTTTCTCTGCATTCATATTCGTTCTGACCCAAAGATGACTCAGACCCGCTCCAAACTAAACTGGGTCATGTGACACATCACGTTTTCGACGTAAATCTTAAAGAACCCCTGACTTTAAAGACCTCAAAGGGCATACATTATAAATATAGACTTTTAAACATCACAACTGTTTTAAATTGAAAGAACTCAAATTTACATTAATTTATAACAAAAACATTAATACACGTATCAACAAAAAAAACATGTCCTTTGACAGTTACACTCCCACCAAATTACTATCATTTATGATGAACTTGTAAATTTGCAAAGTTTGAATAAATTTAGTAATTTTACAAACCAAAATTTCAGAACTAAATAGAATGTTCTCTGACTCTTGGCATCAAGTCAAATATTTAAACTCTTAATACTTTAAACTCTCAACTTGTATAGAGGAGTAAAGAGATTAGTTCCATTGCATAAGGTTTAATTGTTTTCTACAAGTACCACTAATTTGTGAATAGGACGTTCAAGAATGGATGAATTAGTAAGTCGCTGACCCTCTTTCCCTAACTTTCTATTTCCTATTTGTATTGTGGTTTTTCGCACCAGGCCATCTTCATCTTCACAAACATCAAGCACTCTTCCAAGTTTCCATTCATTGCGTGGAACCCCTTCCTCCTTAACAATGACGATATCCCCAATCTTCACATTGCGTCTTGGAGTATGCCACCGTTGTCTGAGAGTGATGTTTGTTAGAAATTCCTTCCTCCATCTGCTCCAAAATTGCTCTGTCAGATATTGTACTCTGCGCCACCTTTTTCTTCCGTACAGGTCTTCTTGCACAAATTTCCCTGGTGGAGGCAGAGGAACAGAGGTTTTCATGGTGAGTAAATGGTTTGGGGTAAGTGGCTCTAGACCCTTGGGATCATTGATTGTATCTGTGGTGAGTGGGCGGCTATTAATGATCGACATGGCTTCATAGAAGAAAGTTCTCAAGGAAGCATCATCCAATCTTCCAGAGCTCTGCGAAAGAACCCAGCTTAGAACGCTCCTAACTGTTCTGATCTGCCTTTCCCAAACCCCTCCCATGTGACTGGCATCAGGTACGTTCATTATGAAGTCACATTGCTTCTGGGATAGATAAGCAGTCAATCTGTCCTTGTCCAATTCTTTCAAAGCTTTTGTAAGCTCATTTTTCGCCCCAACAAAATTTGCCCCTTGATCCGATCTGATCTCTCTTACAGCTCCACGGATAGCTATAAAACACCGCAAGGCATTTATGAAGGCATCAGTTGTGAGATCTTCCAGCATCTCTATGTGGATTGCTCTTGAGGAGAAACAGGTGATTATGAGACCATATCTCTTATGCTCTTTACGACCTTGCTTGATGAAAAATGGTCCGAAACAATCCATCCCACAATAAGAGAATGGTGGAGAGGGATCAACACGGCTAGCTGGTAGATCTGCAATCTTTTGCATCTCTGTTGGCCTGCGATTTCGCCTACACGTAACACATTGCTTAATGTGATTTGCCACAACTTTGCCGCCGCCAACAACCCAATAACCGTTCGCTCTCAATTCATTGAGGGTCTGTCCTCTGCCTTGGTGCTGAGTTTTTTCATGGCAGTAATCCAAGATAAGACGTGTAACCAAACTATCTCTCGGGAGGATTGCTGGGTGTTTCGAGTCAAGAGGTAAGGAAGCTTTCATCAATCGCCCTCCCACCCTCAGAACACCATCATGCAGTACTGGGTCAAGTTGGAACAATGAATGACAATGTGGCAATTTGCCATGACTCAGTTTTCCCATCTCATCTTTGAAGGCATCCTTTTGTGCCAATCTTACAAGCACGATACTGGCCTTTCTCATGTCTTCAACATTTATGGGTTTAGCGGTTTTGTATCTTGCTAATTGCTGAATACGAGCAACAACTTTCAATGCTGTGTGCCATTTGGAAAACCGCTGAAACCTCTCCAAAAAATTCTCATCTTCTACTACCTTTGTTCGTAGTACTTGCGTGGTTCTGATTTCAGGATCACCAACAAGCAGCTCTGGAGTTGTCTTTGGTGTGATAATATCCTTTTCCCAAAGAAACTTGGGTCCTGTTAGCCAATTTGAGTGAATCAGATCTGACACCTTGAGGCCCCTGGAGGCATGATCCGCTGGGTTTTGATCCGTGTTTATATAGTGCCACTGTGCAGGGTCAGTTGTTTCACGAATTCTTTGAACTCGATTTGCCACAAACACGTGAAACCTACGTGCTTCATTGTTAATGTAGCCTAAGACTACATTCGAGTCTGTCCAGAAATATTCTTGATCAATTCTGAGCTCCAGCTCCTCCTTCAACATGCTACTAACTGCTGAAGAGATCACAGCAGCGGTCAACTCAAGCCTTGGTATGGTCACGACTTTTGTGGGTGCAACCCTTGCCTTGCCAATAACAAAGGAGCAGTGCACTTTGTCCTCACTTAACACTCGGATATATGAGCACTGACCATAGCCATGATTACTCGCATCTGAAAAGTGATGGAGTTCGATCCTCTGAACTGTCCCTAGATGTTCAGGAGCAAAACATCTCATAATCTGGAGATTTTGCAGGTTCTTCGGCTCGTTCAGCCAGCTTGTCCATTGTGGCATTAACTCTTCAGGCAGAGGTTCATCCCATCCAATGCCCTTTTGGCACATCTCCTGCAATACCCTTTTACCTAATAGAAGGAAAGGAGCCAGGAAACCTAGTGGATCAAACACAGAAGCCACAGTGGAGAGAATTCCTCGCCGTGTTGCTGGTTTTTCATCCAGGGCAACTTTAAAGGAAAAGGTGTCACTATTTATACTCCACTTTACCCCCAGCACAGTCTGAACTGGGAGTTCGTCAGAACCAAGGTCCACATCCTGAACTTCACTGGCTCTTTCGCTGACAGGAATTGCCTCCAAAACCGTTCTGTTGTTGGACATGAACTTGTGTAAACGCAATTTTCCTTTTGCACACACATTTCGGGCTTCCTGGATTAGTTTGATAGCTGCGTCCACATTTTTTACACTAATGAGCCCATCATCAACATAGAAATTATTTTTGATGAAACTGGCTGCTGCAGGATACTCTCTTTCATTTTGACATGCAAGGTACTTCATTCCATAATTTGCGCAGCCAGGTGAGGATGCTGCCCCGAAAAGATGGACTTTCATGCGATACTCCTTTGGCTCTAAATTTGTATCGCCATTTTCCCACCACAGGAACCGCAAGTAATCTCTGTCTTCCTGGCTCACATGGAATCTGTGGAACATCCTTTCTACATCACAAATAACTGTGACTGGGTGTTTGCGAAACCTGCAGAGTACCCCTGTAAGCCCATTAGTGAGATCAGGTCCAGTTAGCAAGTGATCATTTAAAGCAGTGCCATCATACTTGGCAGAGCAGTCAAACACAACTCTAATCTTCTCTGGCTTTCTAGGGTGGTACACCCCTTGGTGAGGAATATACCAGGCGTTTCCTGCCTTGGGTTGATGTTCAGCTCTCTCCGCATCACCATCATTAAAGACACTTTCCATAAACTTAACATAGTCACTCTTGAATTTGGGGTTTTTCTCAAATTTTCCTTTCAAACGTTTCAGCCGCACAAGAGCCAGCCGCTTATTTTCTGGTAATTGTGGGCGTGTCTTGAAGGGAAGTGGCATCTCCAGGTGTCCCTCTGTATTCTGATGAATTTTTTCATTCAGTAGTTGCATGAACTGTATATCGTCTTGCGATATGCTCTTTTCCTTTGGGTTTGTATCTTTAAAGTCTGATTCAAGGGCTCTGATGACAGCAACAGGAGTCAGTATTGGAAGTTCCTTAACAGATACACGATGACACAGACCAGTGACTTCTGTCGACTTTACAACCTGTGGTGAACTACCAACAATACTCCAACCCAAGTCAGTCCTGATGGCATACGGCTCATTATCACCTCCTGTGATGACTTGTCGAGGTGCTAAAGCTCTCGAGCAGTCGTAACCAATCAGAAGTCCAACCTTACAATCCAACAGCTCTGGTATTTCCTGTGCTATTTTATTCAGATGCATCCACCTTCTCGCGGTTTCAGAGGTAGGAATGTGGGAACGTTCAAGTGGGATGAAATCTCTGGTATAGGAAGGTGGCAAATTAATTAGGTCCTGAGAGGAAAACCCTCTAACTCTGAGCCCACTAACTCTTTCACTTTGAACGACAGAATCCTTTCCCATCATTGTAGTAAGCTTTAACTTGACAGGCTCTGAAACTACCCCCATCCTCTCACATACCTCTTGGTCTACAAAGGTGTTGCTACTCTGGGTATCTTGTAGGGCATAAACTAAGGTCTCTCTTTCAGGATTGTCAATTGAAGAAATCCATACAGGCACTATCATTGATGTGCTCCCACCGTTACTACTGTCTACACAACAGGAAAGAGAAGATGTGTTTTCTTCTGTTTGCATAACGTGAGAAAGTGCTGCAGAAGACGGACGGTCTTCATGAAGTGGTGTTGGATGATGTTTCCTGCATATACTACAAGTAGCTTTACTCTTGCAATCCTTTGAATTATGTCCTTTCCTAAGACATCCAAAGCACAGGTTATTGTCAAATATGAACTTTCTCTTGTCCTCCACCGACTTACTGGCAAACGTTTGACATTTGTGTATGGAGTGACTTTCCCCACAACACCTGCAAGTGATTGGGTATGAACATAAAGGTGCTGCGCTTACTTTATTGGGTCTGTTTGGAACCACTGAGTTGCTTCTCTCAACACTGTATGTTTTCGGCACTGTACTTGGATTGTCTGATGCTTTCACATTTGTGATGAATGCATTAGCCTTTGAACGCTTAACTTCTCTAGATGGCCGTTCTTCAGAGAGCTTCAAGGCATGAAAGGATGTTACAGGGTTGCAGGCTATTTCTGCTTCTTGTGCCAGAAATTCAGCAAACTCCTTGAAATTAGGGTATTCCTCTGTTTGTCTCAACTGCACTGTAACATGGCGATTCCAACGAGATGTCACCCAATCAGGGAGTTTTTGTAGCATTTTTCGATTCTCTTCCCAGTCATTTAACACCTGAAGCCCTTTGATATGTGGCATGGCATTGCTGCAAGCAGTCAGAAAGTCACTTAACTCTCTCAGTTTAACTGATTCTCTTGAACCAATCCTTGGCCAGTTATTCAGTTTTTCTCTAAAAGCACGCTGAACTACAAATGAATGGCCGTACCGAGAATTCAAAGCTTTCCATGCTTGATCATAGGCTTTATCGTCCTTTCTGTAGAAGCTTCCTTCCAATACAGATCGTGCCTCACCACTGACATATTTTTGTAGATAGAACAACTTATCAGCTGAATTTGTGCATCGCTGTTCTATCAATGCCTTGAAACTTGTTCTCCACTCTAAGAACTTAAGTGGGTCCCCTGAGAAAACTGAGGGCTCAGGTGCAGGAAGTCTGCTGAGAACCATTGTGTCATGTAGGGCTTGTACTACTGAAGCTTCCCTATCGGAATGGATTATTTGTTCCTCTTTCATTTCCTTGAAAGATACTGGAGGACAATTAGCTACCTCACTGCGTACTATTCTACCTTCGTTATTAGATTCACCTGAGTCAGCTTCAGAATATGCTTTGAGCTTTGCAGCTATTACTTGAAGATCACGCTCATTTTCCAATCTTTTAAGTTCTTGTCTTTGCACAGCAATAGCCTCCTCCATTTTTATTTCTGCCTGCTTTGCAGCCAACTGAGCGGCAAACTCTGCTCTTTTTGCGGAGATGCTTTGCTGTTCTGATGAGCAGCTTGAACGGTGACTACGAATTGTAGACTTGGAGCTTGTAGCTGAAAATATTGACTTAGCATACTCTTTGTCAAGCACCATATGAATTCTTGCATCTTCTGCACTAGCATCAAATTCCTCCTGTCCCACTTCACTCATACGTACTTTCATCAGCCCCATCAAATCTGTAGTTACTGCTGTACAGGAATCAATTTTTCTTCTAATCTCAGTTGAAGGTACTGATTGAGATCGTATAAGCTCGTACACATTTTTTACTTGAGTTTCGAGCCCTTCAACACTGTCCATCATGTCACCCAAGTCTTGGTCAGAGCACTCATCCTTAAGTTTGGTACGGGTAGTTCTTACTTGTTCTTTCCAGCGTTCATACAACTTGAAGAATTTACTCTCCTTCTGAGAAACTTCTTGCTGCTTAAGCTCTTGCATTTTTGGAGTTAATTTTCTCTCTCGTGAAGATTTCCTGGGTTCATCTCTTTTTGAAGTGGAAGCAGTAGGTTTTGCTATTTGAAGTATTTTAGCATGAATATCAGCTATGAGTGACTCTAATCTTTCCCTTTCAGCATCATCAGTTTGAAATTGTAACTGTTCAGTTAAGCTAGTCAACTCTGCATGAATGGACTCAGTTTGTTCACTTGATTCATCATATTGTGATTTTTCTCCACGAACTGACATTGTAAAATTTTAGCAAAGTACTAGTGTTACTTAACTACTACTCTCAGATCAAAAAAAACTTGTAATTATTCACCATTAAGTCAATTATAAAGCATACACCAATTAGGCTGTAAAATCAAACAATATAATTACAAATAATTTTCCTTTACTTTTTTTTTCTTCTTCTCTTGATGTCCATAAAGATGTAAAAAACAGCACAGTCTAACCTGCAGTTAATTGCAGAGCAGCACTCTTCTGCTTGTAACAGTGATGAAGTAAACAAACACTCTTCTCTGAAGCCTGTAGAAAGGATACTCGCGAAGCTGTAGTCACGCGGTTAAATGTCGCCCTCTACTGGTCGGGTCACAGTACTTCCCTGACAGTGATAACTGCGTGCAGGCAAGCCTCGTCTCTGACTCATTCTCTCTCCACGCGATAGTCCCGCGATCGTGCTTTCTCTTCTTATCCGACGTCTCTTCTATACGCGATGCGCCCTCGATCTCGTTACCTCTTCTCATCCAGCCGATGCCGTTCCACTCTTTAAGCTGTCGACTGTAATGGCGTCACGTTTTCACTATAGCTGCATTGGTCTGATGAAATAAAGGCCACGCTTCATACAGATGTCTTTGTAGTTTATTTTGTATCTCTCTCTTCAGTAAACACCGTAGACACCGTGAAAACTACAAGAAATAAAAAACATATAATCAAACTATGCGTTTCTTAGTCCTTCATAAAGGCCACGAGCCAATGTCCGTTGAAATACACGTGAATGTTGCAACAGAAATACGACATCATGAATAGCACATCACATTACACGTAAAAGTAATATAAAACAACACTATAAACATTATAAAGGCAAATTACCGTGTGCGCCTCTCAAACCATGCAGATCAAGCAATTCCCTCTCAGACAAGGCTACGTGTCGTTTCTCTGCATTCATATTCGTTCTGACCCAAAGATGACTCAGACCCGCTCCAAACTAAACTGGGTCATGTGACACATCACGTTTTCGACGTAAATCTTAAAGAACCCCTGACTTTAAAGACCTCAAAGGGCATACATTATAAATATAGACTTTTAAACATCACAACTGTTTTAAATTGAAAGAACTCAAATTTACATTAATTTATAACAAAAACATTAATACACGTATCAACAAAAAAAACATGTCCTTTGACAGTTACATTGACAACAACATTATTTTGCATTGACTTGAACACTATGTTGGCATTAATGGAAGTGCATTAGCATGGTTTAAATCGTACTTGTATGACCGCATCAATTTGTAGCAGTGAATGAAGAGGTATCAAATAGATCACAAGTGCAGTATGGAGTACCTCAAGGCTCAGTACTAGGGCCGCTACTCTTCATGCTTTATATGTTACCCTTGGGAGATATCATCAGGAAACATGCTGTTAGTTTTCACTGTTATGCTGATGATACTCAGCTCTGTATTTCTTCGCGGCCCTGTGAAACACACCAATTTGAAAAACTAATGGAATGCATAGTCAATATAACTGGATGACGAGTAATTTCTTACTGTTAAATTCTGAAAAAAACAGAGGTGTTAATTATAGGTCTTATAAACTATGCATGTAATAACCTAGAACACTGTCTAAGACTTGATGGCTGCTCTGTCAATTCTTCATCATCAGTTAGGAACCTAGGTGTGCTATCTGATAGCAATCTTTCCTAAAAAGTCACATTTCTATCATTTGTAAAACTGCATTTTTCCATCTCAAAAATATATCTAAATTATGGCCTATGCTCTCAATGTCAAATGCAGAAATGTTAATCCATGCATTTATGACCTCAAGGTTAGATTATTGTAATGCTTTATTGGGTGGTTGTTCTGCACGCTTAGTAAACAAACTACAGCTAGTCAATAAATGCAGCAGCAAGAGATCTTACTAGAACCAGGAAGTATGACCATATTAGCCTGCTCCTGTCAACACTGCACTGGCTCACTATCAAACATCGTATAGATTTTAAAACATTGCTTATTACTTATAAAGCCCTGAATGGTTTAGCACCTCAGTATTTGAATGAGCTCCTGTTACATTATAATCCTCCACGTCTACTACGTTCTCAAAACTCAATTGATAATACCTATAATATCAAAATCAACTGCGGTTGGCAGATCCTTTTCCCATTTAGTGCCTAAACTCTGGAATAATATTGTTCGGGAGGCAGACACACTCTTGCAGTTTAAATCTAGATTAAAGACCCATCTCTTTAACCTGGTTTACACATAACATACTAATATGCTTCTAATATACAAATCGATTAAAGGCAGCATTAATTAGGTAAACCAGAACCGGGAACACTTCCCATAACACCCGATGTACTTGCTACATCATTAGAAGAATTGCATCTACGCTAATATTAGTCTGTTTCTCTCTTTTTCCGAGGTCACCGTAGCCACCAGATCCAGTCTGTATCCAGATCAGAGGGTCACTGCAGACACCCGGATCCAGTACGTATCCAGACCAGATGGTGGATCAGCACCTAGAAAGGACCTCTACATCCCTGAAAGACAGCGGAGACCAGGACAACTAGAGCCCCAGATACACAAATACTGTGCAAATAAATGCACAGACACTATTTAAAATGAACAGAGAACCCTTCAATGAGTTCAATGATGAACTGCCTTTAACTGTCATTTTGCATTATTGACACACTGTTTTCCTAATGAATGTTGTTCAATTGCTTTGACACAATGTATTTTGTATAAAGCACTATATAAATAAAGGTGATTTGACTTGACTTGAATTGCAACATTACTTTCCTGTAATTGTGGCTTCATTGTAATTGCTACTTCATAGTGATTTTATATCTCATAACAGTGACAACAATTGTGACAATTTCTTGTAATTTTGACTATCACAATTATTACCTACATTTACTTGTAAGCATTTAGCAGACGCTTTTATTCAAAGTGACTTACAGTGCATTCAGTCTATATATTTTTTTTTACAGTATGTGATTTGCCTGGGAATTGAACCGACATTCAACTTTTAACACTGAGATGGAATTGGACTTCTGTAAGATGGGATGCTGCACATTATACTTACACTTTCCTAAGCATGTGAACAGAAACCAAGGGTTCTCTTACGAGAGCTCTCTCGTACTGCGTCTTAGCTAAGACGCTATGGGAAAAGTCTCTTTTCACGAAATACTGAAGCAAAAAATTATCCTTAATTTTGTATTTTTGTAAAGCGCATTTGCAGCAGTACACAGCCATAGGCGAGACGGCTCGTTCGCTCATTGGCTTGTTCTGCAGCAACTGCACAGCCTATCGAGAGCAGGCTGATGCAACATCAGACCAATAATGGCGCCCTTCTTGCCACTTCCCGCCAAAACGGGTGTGACTCAACCTATAAAAGGAGCTCGAAAAGGCTGACTCACCTGATTTTTCATCTCTTCAGCGAAGCTCACGCATCGCTGGATCACGAGGAAGCAAGCGCCGTCTGGAAGAGCATATCAGCAGGACGAGCCATCCTGAAGCCGCTGGCACCGCCGCCTTCCACTGCCGCCTTCCACTTCCGTTCCTGCTGCGCTATCCGGCGCCCATATCCTTTACAATCCTTGTTCTGTAATATTCTGTGTGTGTGTTCGCCCTGCGACGCACATTCACAAAAGAGCTGCGTCTTTTTAAAGATGCCTTCGTGCGGCTCGTGCAGAACCCCGCTCAGCGAAGGAGATCGTCACGTCATCTGCGTCTCTTGTCTGGGTGAAGACCATGCAGCGCTCGCGCTCGCTGATGGCGGATGTCCTCATTGCGAGTTGATGCCTATGGTGACTCTGAGGACTCGCCTGGCATCCTTCTCGAAACCTGCATCATCCGCTGCGCCGTAAGAAGCGCCGCTCGCAGCGCCTACCAGAACCGCCTCCAGCTCGGCCGAGCTCGCCGGTTCCCTCCGCTTCGCCGGTCTCCCCTGCATCGCTTCCCGATGCTCAGCGTCCGCTGCTTGCCGACGCGTCATCGGAGGAAGTGGATCTCAGGCCCGCGTCGGAGGAAGAAGACACGTGCTCTCTGCTTGCTTCGGGCAGTGAGGGTTGGGCGAGCACCGTGGATCTCGCGCCCGCTGCTCAGAGGCCCAGCAGATGGGGGGATATCGATAAGGAGCTGATGCGTGTACTCTCGTTGGCCGCGGCGAGCCTCGGCCTCGAGTGGTCTGCACCAGCGCCCCCTTCACGTTCCCGGCTGGATGGTAGCTATATTCCGGATGAGCGCTCTTCCTCAAGCTCAAAACACGCCCCTTTTCTTCCTGAGCTTCACGAAGAAGTGGCGAAGGCTTTGGACGCTCCATTCTCGGCGAGAATCCGCTCATCTGTTTCGTCAGCATTCTCCACACTGGACGGTGCTAAGAACAGAGGCTACCTGTCACTTCCGCTGGTGGAACAGGCTATAGCAGCGCACCTTTGCCCGCCCTCTGCTGGACGGCGGACTAAGGCGGCGTTGCCATCCAAAGCCTGCCGCATGACGTCATCGCTGCTCGCACGGATATTCTCTGCTGCTGGGCAGGCTGCGTCTGCGTTACACACCATGGCGACGCTACAGATTTTCCAGGGCGATCTTCTCCGCAAGCTGGATGAGATGGGACCTGAAGCGATCTGTCTCGCGGATCTGAGGAGTGCTTCGGATCTCTCCCTCCGCGCTACTAAATCCGCTACGGTGACTGAGAGGCATTTGTGGCTGACGCTTTCTGACATCAAGGAGTCTGAGCGCGCTGCGTTTCTTGACGCTCCGCTAACTCCTGCCGGCCTCTTTGGATCTTCCGTCAATGAGTTTGTGGAGAGATTCGCCGAGGACCAGAAAGCTTCACAGGCGTTCAAGCACTTCTTGCCGAAGCGCTCCAGTTCTGCAGCTAGCCGCTCTAGACCGGCCCCACAGAGTTCTCAGTCACGCCCACCGCCTCCTGCTGCGCCATCACGACAGCGTCAGCAACGCAGCTCGGGACCCCGTTCTCGCTCTTCGAGCCGTCGCCCCACGCCGCGGGAGCCGCGGCAGAGGATTGCGGTGAAGCCAAAAGCCCCAAAAGCATCCTAGCACTGCTGGGAAAGCGCCGGTGTTCGAGTTCCGCTGCGGCCGAGCTCTCACCCAAGCTTGCCGCTGTTGCAGTTCCAAGAGTTGTGACTGCCTCAGTGTCTTCTGCAATGCACAAGCCTGCACGAGTGCCCGCTTGCCTGCGCACAAAAGCCGTTATCACGGCTACCCAGATGTTTCACAAAAAGAGTGTTTTTTCTGGTGTTCTGGCCACGGCCGATGGTGCTATAAATGTTGTGACGATGCCCACTCCTCAGTGCCCATCTCCACATGTAAGCACAGCCCTACACACAGGGCCTGCGCCCATGATGTCGACTCAAGTCGGTCGCGCACACTACATAGTAAACGTGCCCACCCCTCAGTGCCCACAATTACTATGTCACACGCGTCATGTCGTTTCTGTAAAAACGAAACCCGTGCACGCTCGTCCGGCCACGGCCGATGGTGCTTTAATTGCAGTGACGATGCCCACTACCCAGTGCCCATCCCCGCATGTAAGCACAGCCCTGCACACAGGGCTAGCGCACATAAGATCGACACAGATCGGTTGAGCGCGCTGCATAGTAAACGTGTCCACTTCCCAGTGCCCACATACACTATGTCACTTACGGCGCGGGGCTTCTGTAAAAACGAGGCCCGTGCACGTACATTCTGCACAGGCAGACGGCGAGTTGAAAGTGGTAAAAGTGCACACATGCAGCCCACGGTTACTCGCAGATATATCGAGTCCCACGGGACCCGCTCAGCCTCCCTCCAGTCGGTTAAGCGCCGGAACGGGGTCGAGGATGAGCGATCTGCCCGCTGTGATCAGCGCGCTCCCCGCCTCAGATGCGCAGCACACTCGAGCGCCGCCGTTGCCCAGTCAACAGAGCGCGTGTCGCATCCAGCCCTTAGCCATTCATGCAGATGCATGGTCAGCGCTTCCAGGGGTTTTCGGATTGGGTGCTAGGCATTATAAAGAGAGGCTACTCGCTACAGTTTTCTCGACGCCCACCGCGCTTTTCCGCGCGCATCGAAACTACGGTCAAAACAGAAGTAGCACACATACTTCGGGCCGAAATATCAAAACTGTTGAGCAAAGGGGCTGTAGAGCCTGTGTCTCAAGCTCAAAGCGAGGGGAGGCTGTACAGCAGATACTTTCTGGTGCCCAAGAGAGACGGGGGTCTCAGGCCCATACTGGATCTAAGACAGCTGAAAAAGGCATTGATGAAACGCAGTTTCAAAATGCTCACGACCAGGAAGCTCCTCGCGCAGATTCGCAGAGGGGACTGGTTCATGTCAATAGACCTGAAGGACGCGTATTTTCAAATACAGATAGCGTCAAACCACAGGCGGCCAGGCATACCAGTTTGCAGTCCTGCCATTCGGCTTGGCCGTAGCTCCTCGTACGTTTACGAGGTGCATGGATGCAGCGCTCGCTCCTCTCAGACTCAGAGGCATACGAGTGCTGAATTATTTGGACGACTGGCTGGTTCTGGCCTGATCACGAGCGGAGCTCGTGGACCACAGGGCCGTTTTACTCGATCACCTCGAGAAGCTCGGCCTCAGTGTCAATTGGGCGAAGAGTTCGCTGAACCCCAGTCAGACGATCCTGTTTCTGGGTATAGTTCTGAACTCGTGTTCCATGACGGCGCGACTGTCACCACAGCGCACGATGGGCATTCAGCGCGCAGCGAGTTCTTTCCGCTGCGGCGCGACTGTGTCGCTCAAACACTGTCAAAAGATGCTGGGTCTCATGGCCTCAGCATCTCCGGTTCTGCGGCTGGGCCTGCTCCGCATGCGCCCCCTGCAGTTCTGGCTGAAGGCTCGGGTGCTGCGCAGAGCGTGGGCATCTGGCCGGCTGCATTTCAAGGTCGATCAGAGCTGTGTTGCGGCTCTAGCACCTTGGACAGCGAACGGCTGGTACCGATCAGGTGTAAGCCTGGGGACTTCCCCGAGTGTGAAAATGGTGTCGACGGACGCCTCCACTTCGGGATGGGGAGCGCTGCTCGAAGGCAGACCGTCCTTTGGCCTATGGTCAGAACGGGAAAAGCTCCATCATATCAACTGCCTGGAAATCCTGGCAGTGGAGAACGCGCTGACGCGCTTTTGTCCCCATATCAAGGATCACCACGTCGTAGTCCGTTCGGACAACATGTCCGTGGTGTCCTACATAAATCGCCAGGGCGGTCTCGGGTCCCGAAACCTGTGCAGGCTGACGGAACGCCTCCTGATTTGGGCTCAACGCAACGTGCGCTCGCTGAGAGCAGTGCATGTGCCTGGACTGCAGAATCTGGGTCCAGACAGGCTGTCCAGAGGCAATGTCCCTACGGGCGAATGGTCTCTACACCCGCAAACAGTCCGGCTGTTGTGGGAGAGATTTGGCATGGCGGAGGTGGACCTCTTTGCGTCCCACGAAAACGCTCACTGCCCCGCGTTCTTTTCCAAGAACGAAAGCGCGCTGTCACGGAAATGGCCGTGCTGCCTGCTTTATGCGTTCCCTCCCGTCTCCCTCCTTCCGCAGGTGATAGAACGGGTGAGAGAAACGAGATGTTCAATACTGCTTGTGGCACCTCTTTGAAAGAACCAACCATGGTTCCCAGATTTGATGCAACTAGTAGATGTCGCCCCATGGCCGGTACCGTTGAGGAGAGATCTCCTCTCGCAGGCCAAGGGCTCGATTTGGCACCCTCAACCGGAGTTGTGGTCCCTCCATGTATGGGCACTCAACGGTTACCCGCTGATCTCGCAGTGGGAGTGCTAAATACCATCACTCAGGCTAGAGCTCCGTCTACACGACGTCTGTATGCCTCGAAGTGGTCGGTGTTCTCCAGCTGGTGCACAGCTCGAGGTTATTCACCCCTTAGTTGTGAGGTGACGGAGGTCCTCTCCTTCCTACAGGAGCTGTTGGATAAGGGCAGAGCCCCATCCACGCTCAAAGTTTATGTGGCGGCCATCGCGGCGTTTTCTGAAACGGCGTCAGGTCAGTCAATAGGAAGGAACGATTTAGTCATCCGGTTCCTCAGAGGAGCTAGGAGGCTGAATCCTCCCGGACCTCCGTCAGTCCCTATGTGGGACCTCGCGGCGGTTTTGGAGGCCTTGAAGGGTCCCCCTTTTGAGCCTATCCAATCGGTTAGCCTTCAGCATCTGTCGTTCAAGACAGTATTCTTGTTGGCTCTCGCTTCTGTGAAGCGTGTGGGTGATTTGCACGCGCTCTCGGTGAGCCAGTCGTGCTTGGAGTTTGGGCCCAATGACTCAAGGGTCATACTCAAACCTAGGCACGGTTATGTGCCGAAATCCCTCAACACACCGTTTCGGGCTCAGGTTATTGCCCTGTCTGCCCTGCCGGTGTCAGGGGAGGATGGAGACTCGAGTCTTCTTTGCCCTGTCAGGGTTTTAAG
>NC_081794.1:1665000-1742500 GCF_963082965.1 Carassius carassius
GCGGCTCTGCAGTGCAGCTGGTCCCCGGCAGAGGGCGCTCGGTGCCCGGATCAGCGCTGTACTCGGAGGCGCTGCTCTACTCGCTGCTAGGCCTCTGCATCATAGTGCTGATGTTCACGCTGACCGCTGCTTTCCTGCTGCTGCTCAAGAGAGCCAAACACCAGCAGCTGGACACCAAGAAACAGCAGCCCAACAAACACGGACAGTCCTCCGAAGGTGATTCATACTCAGCTGCACTATGAAGGACCGCAAAATATATTCTCCAAAAATGTTGAATTTTTTTTTTTTTAAACTTTTGTTTCATCTATAATTATCTATTATGCCAGTTTTAATTCATATATATATATATATATATATATATATATATATATATATATATATATATATATATATATATATATAGTGCTTTCAAATTATTAATTGCATCCAAAATAAAAGTTTTTGTTTACATAATTTATGTGTGTGTACTGTGTATATTTATTATGTATATATAAATACACAACCATGCATGTATGTATTTAAGAGAAAAAAAAATTATATATTAAATATATTTATATATAATATAAATTCTAAGAATAGAAATGTTTACATGTAAATATTTTCAATATATATACTGTATGTTTTCCTATATAGTAAATATAAACTGTACACACACATATATTATGTAAACAAAAACTTATTTTGGATGTGATTAATTGTTTTACATGTATATATATATATATATATACACATACATGAAAAAATGTTTTGACAAAATAGAGTCAATAACAAATAAATTAATTCAAGGTCATATTGTTAATTTTTGTCATAACATTATTTTTACACTTAAATATTTATAATATTTAATACTTCTACATACTTAAACCATCGACCATGCTTTTGGTGTAACTTAGAAATCTAACCTAAATGTAACAATTTTTTTGTGCATATATAATTATTATTAATATTAGTGTTTTTCTATTCTTTGCATAATACAAATATTTATGGACAGTAGCCTACTTCTGTACACTACATTAATCTAAATATCACTTGTCGTAGGCCTATATTAAATGAACAACGGACAGTAAATGAAGATTGTGCTGATAGTTTTTCTGTGCTCTCTGTGTTGTGAGCGCGTGGTTCAGCTGGTGACTGTGTTGTTGGTGTGCTGCAGATTCTCTGATGGCTCGTGTGGATGAAGTGTCTCAGGAGCGTCCGAGGGCCACAGAGACCTGCGTCTACTGCTTCTCTGAGCACACAGACCTGCTCCAGACACACAGCGATAAGAGCCGAGCGCTCCGGATCATCTGCTCCCCGACACACACCAGCATCTCAACATAGACCTCTCACACACACACACACACACGGCTCTCCTCAACGATTCCTATGGAAAAACAACCTCAGCTTAGTTTGAATAAATGCTGTATTTATGCACACTTTGAAGGCCTCTCACTCATTCAATTTTAATAAAAATAATTATTTTGTGTGTGTGTATGTCTGTGTATATATAATTTTAGGTATTTACACATACACATATAATTAAATACATATAAAAAATGAATAAAACTACATATTGGTACAATAGGAAATGATTAACTATAAAGGTATGGTAAGATTTGAAATCTGCTGCTGCTTCCCTCTCCTGTAAAATAAAGGCAAAAAGCCAGTAAATAAGACTTTTTCACAATAACTGACTTCTCTGATTGGTGGAACTCACTTGAGAACTGAAGAGGAATACACACTCATCTATAACCAAGTATTTCAGCTTCTAAACATGACTTTGTGGTTATAGAAACGCATTTCATAATTTAACAACACTGGACTAAAACGCATCTTGAAAGGTTCTCAAAAAAAAAACTTTTCAATGAAGAAAAATACGATTTATCTTTCAGAAGTTTAAGACGAGACACTACAGGTAAATAATATATATACTACCATATTATATTCATATATATATGTGTGTGTGATGACAAACAGTATTTAAGTTTCTCAGCTCATCAAGTGTGTTTATTTGATTAGAGAAAAAAAAACATTAATAAACATTATAAGCTCCAAAGTTTGGGGTCAGTACGTTTTTTTTTTTTTTTTTTTAAAGAAATTAATACTTTTATTCAGCAAGGATGTCTTATTGATAAAAAATGATCAAAGTAAAGATTTACATTGTTAAAAGATTTGTTTAAAAAAATGTATTCATCAAAAAAAAAGTATTGTAGATTTCAAAAAATTATAAAAATAATTTGCAGCATAATGGTTTTAGCTCTGATAATAAATCATCATATGTTCATGATTTCTGAAGATCGTGTGACACTGAAGACTGGAGGAATGATGCTGAAAATACAGCGGAGCATCACAGAAATACATTAGTTTAAATAGTGTATTAAAGTAAACCTTATTTTGTTTAAAAATAATATTTTTCTGCATTTTTGATCACATAAATGCAGCCTTGATGAGCATAAAAAAATAATTCATACCAATACTAAACTTTTGAATGCCAGTGTGTTAATATATATATATATATATATATATGCATACATTTCCAGAACAGAAAGCCAGATTGATTTTGTTTATATATAAAAAGTTGTATATAGTATTTTAAATTCTTTTTATCACACCATAAATCAGACAATACTGTTAACAGACAAAGAAAATTACATTTTTTCACCACGTTTTTAGGAATGAAATGTTGTATGAGAGCAGGTGAGTTTTATATAAACACAGCCCTCAGTGAAACCTTTAGAAGAATGATGCAAGTGCTGCTGAAATCTTCAGGATGCAAATATAATAACCCGAATAAAGAAACGCTAAAATGTCTTTTTTAGATTATTTTCACCTCGCTCTTCTGCAAGAAGACATATTATGGAAGCAAAACACTCCAAAATCTGGATGAAAAGCAATGGTTTAGCCTCTAGTGTCTCCGATTACATTATCTGATATCAGAAATAAAGATGGCATATAAAACGAAGGCTCAAACAGGTTGAGAAACAATCACACGACACACTGCTTTTTCTTCACCATTTTTTTTTTTACATACATTACATACATACATACTATACATAGATACATAATTAACATTTATAAAATCCTTCCCAAAGTCTTTTAGCATCCAGTTTAAACAGCATGCCAAGTTTGAGTACTGATTCAGTACACACACACACACACACACACACACGTGGCTGAGGATAACACTGCTGAATCAAGCATCACACTAAAGGAAAACGTCTTCATTCACAATGCATCTGAAACCAAACCAAAGACTAAAGACACAAACACCTTCTTTCCATTCACTCCGAAGCACATGAAGAGAGAAGAGATGAGGGACAGCACACGGAAACACAAAGCAATGACTTATAAAAATAGATTTATATAGAGATCTGCGTGTGCGAGTGAGAACGAGGGCGCCGAACGAATGGAAAAAACAAACCAAATCAAAAGTGCTGGACGAAGACAGGATTTGAAACTCAAGCGACAGACGAGGATACAGGATTAACTCTTTAAGTGGAGAACACCATTCTGTTGCCTTCAGCACATGGAGAATGCAAGGAATATTTCCCCTCATACACTTGGTGGAAAGTGATGGAGGAGGATGAGAAAGCGTGAGTGAGAGTGAGATGCCAGCGCTGAGACGTCAGTCTGGGTCTGTAGTGAGGCCCCTCCCCTTCCTGTCAAGTATGCTCCGCCTCCGGCTGCTCAGTGCTGATTGGTTTAGCTGGGTCTTTTGTTTTTAACTCTATGTTGTGATTTAGTTGAGAGAGAAGCTGCGTCTGTGTGTGAGGACGCTCTTCTTCACAGCTTCGACTCGGACGCTCCTGCATCGCCGTTATTCATATTCAAGGAACTGCTTATGATAAAATAACAAGTACCTGCAAAACAGGAGAAGGCATCTGTTTAGAATAGACAACTATTTTACAAACGAGAGGTATTTTAATATCTTTGACTTTTTTATAATTAATAATTATTGCCTTAATTTAATTTCAGTTACTATATGGTTATATACAGTCATGATTATAGATTTTATACACTTTTATCATCAAAGTATTTTTATAAATGTGACCCTGGAGCACAAAACCAGTCTTAAGTGTTGATTTTTTTTTAAAATTGAGATGTATACATTAATGTCTGGTTTGTTTAAAATAATGAAACTAAAAATGTAACTATTTAAAAATCTGGAATCTGAGGGAGCAAAAAAAAAAAACTAAATATTGAGAAAATGATCTTTAAAGTTGTTCAAATCAATTCTTAGCAATGCATATTACTAATAAAAAATTAAGTTTTGATGTATTTACAGTAGGACAAAATATCTTCATGGAACATGATCTTTACTTAATATCCTAATGATTTTTAGCATAAAGAAAAATTAAATATATATATATATATATACACATATATAGAGTAATAGTACACAGTACTTTATAATTTTAAAATTTCTACACATTTCTTATTTAATAACAATAATAATAATGCTATTATTATTATTATTATTATTAGATTAAATTAGAAATGGATAGAAAAATTAATTTACTAATGTGTAAAACAACAATAGTAAAATTAACACCATAGTACTAGCAGTAATAATAATAATAATAATAATAATAATAATAATGTGTTTTTAAAGAAATTTGTGAAAAGTGATATCTGGCAACAAAATTTTTTGATCTATTCTATATTTATCACATAATATTAATTTGTATTTATTTGATAATTTTTATTTTTTATTTATTATATAAAAACAGCAACAACAACAGCAACTGTATTGTTGTTATTATCATCATCATCATCATCAGTACTATTATAATAACTATTGTTATATTTATTAAGAAACAAAAATATAAATTATTTCCTTGTGTGCAAAACAAAAAAGTACTGCACTATTGTATAAATACAGTACTACTACTGTAAACAATAATAATGAAGTGTGTATTCATAAATCATGTGTGTGTGTGTCTGTGTGCGCTGTGTGTGTGCGTGTGTGTGTCTGTGGTCTGTGTGTGTGTGCGTGCTCTGTGTGTGCGTGGTCTGTGTGTGTGTGCGCGCGCTCTGTGTGTGCGTGCGTGTCTGTGTGTGCGTGTGCGCGCTCTGTGTGTGTGTGCGTGCTCTGTGTGTGTGTGTGTGTGTGTCTCTGTGTGTGTGTGTGTGCGCGCTCTGTGTGTGTGTGTCTGTGTGTGTGTGCGTGCTCTGTGTGTGTGTGTCTGTGTGTGTGTGTGTGCACGCTCTGTATGTGTGTGTGTGTGCGCGCTGTGTGTGTGCGCGGTCTGTGTGTGTGTGTGTGCACGCTCTGTGTATGTGTGTGTGCGTGGTCTGTGTGTGTGTGCGCGCGCGTGTGTGTCTGTGAGTGTGTGTGTGTGCGCGCTCTGTGTGTGTGTGTGTCTGTGCGTGTGTGTGTGTGTGTGCGCGCTCTGTGTGTGTGTGTGTGTGTGCGTGTGTGTGTGGCTGTGCGTGTGTGTGTGGTCTGTGTGTGTGTGTGCGCGCTCTGTGTGTGTGTGTGCGTGTGTGTGTCTGTGCATGTGTGTCTGTGGTCTGTGTGTGTGTCTGTGCGTGTGTGTCTGTGGTCTGTGTCTGTGTGTGTGTGTCTGTGGTCTGTGTGTGTGTGTGCGCGCTCTGTGTGTGTGTGTGTGTGTGTGTGCGTGTGTGTGTGTCTGTGCGTGTGTGTGTGGTCTGTGTGTGTGTGTGCGCGCTCTGTGTGTGTGTGTGCGTGTGTGTGTCTGTGGTCTGTGTGTGTGTCTGTGCGTGTGTGTCTGTGGTCTGTGTGTGTGTGTGCGCGCTCTGTGTGTGTGTGTGTGTGTGTGTGTGCGTGTGTGTGCGGTCTGTGTGTGTGTGCGCGGTCTGTGTGTGTGTGCGCGGTCTGTGTGTGTGTGTGTGCGAGAGACTGACCCCTCACTGTCCAGGACATCTTTAATGCTGGCTTTAGTGATAATGGCATCATCACACTTAAACCACTGGTCC
This sequence comes from Carassius carassius, assembly GCF_963082965.1. Lineage (NCBI taxonomy): Eukaryota > Metazoa > Chordata > Actinopteri > Cypriniformes > Cyprinidae > Carassius > Carassius carassius. Next base: position 1,670,920 of record NC_081794.1, read on the forward strand.
TTGTGCTGGCGGATGAAGGTGGTGTAGTGACCGCTCTCCAGCGTGCCCTGATGATTGACCACCGCGAACAGAGAATACCTGCAGCAGTGGACACAGAGACGCGTCACATGACCAGCCGTCACATCGGAGCTCACTGAACGCAGCAGACGCTCACTCACTTGTTCTCGTTGTTCAGAGAGTCGACGGGCTGCTGGTACTGACCGTTCATCCGGCTCTCTTTACTGAGACACAAACAGCACAACATCACACTTGATGACTTCTCACCTTTATAGTGACCTAAATTATCGTTTATGTTGAATTTAATTACAAAACTTGGTGAAATGTTTTGTGTCAGTACTTTTTTAACATTTCCAGCACATTTTAACAATAGTGTGATAATACTGATAACTAGTGCTGCAAAACGATTAATCGCAATTAATCGATTCAAAATAAAAGTTTGTTTACATACTATGTGTGTATGTAATGTGTGTATATATATATATATATATATATATATATATATATATATATATATCTCCACACCCATTCATGTGCATATTAAGGAAAAATGTGTTCTTTTTATACGTAAAATATTTATACTTGTATATAATATAAATTATACACAAGGGTTTACATAAAATACACACAATATATATGAAAAAAAATATGTGTCTGTATTTATACATAATAGAGATAGAGCGCGCACACACACACACAGTATGTAAACAAAGTTAGTATGCAAACTTTTATTTTGTATTGATTAATCACGATTAATCATTTTGAAGCCCTAGTTATCAATGTTATCACACAAATGTGCAGGAAATGTTCAAAAAGAAGTGACACAAAAAATTTCAACAAACAATAAATAAAATGACTGGTAATATTATCATTTTAGTGTTTATGCAAACAATGATGTCTGGATTTGAAATGACAACTAGGGCTGTGCAATTAACTCCGTTTCGATTTCGATCTCCGACGATTATAAAAAAAAAACAATAATCGAGATCAAACGATTATTGCGATTTAAAAGAGCGAAAGAGAACTTGTATGGAAATGTAAAGTCATCTTTTAGCACCTAAACGGTCAAATACATGATAAAAAATGTGTCCAAATTCAGCGATTAGTGATTCTTCATGTAAATCCTCATCGGTTATGTAATAAATGAATGTAAACAGATGAGAATGAAAACACGTGTAACAGTAAACTGGATCCATGCAGCTCTTAAAGTGACAGCAGCCTAATATTCCTTCTGTGGACTGTGCACTTAATATAAATCAAACAAAGTGAAGACTATGCTGTTTTATTTTACAGTTGATTATTCAATTTCTATAGTAGGCTGCTAACTTAATACTTTAGCATCAAAATAAATGTTGGTTATATGGCCCACTAATAACGGTGTTAAATAATCGTGATTATGATTTGTTTTTGTCATAATAGAGCAGCCCTACTGAAACAGTTTATCTAATGTCATGCATCAAATGTTCAAATTAAGCTTTAAAAAAAAAAGACAGAACCTTCAGAAGTACATTATTCATATCATTAATTCATCTTTCTGGTGTTTTTGCACAAAAATAAACTACTCTGAGACGGTTACTGAAAACTCTACATTATGCTGGACAGTATTCATTTGTCCCAAGTCGTTGAAATAATCAAATATGATTTTAATGATAATAAAAATAGGAAAGCGTAATCTGATCACAATTTATTGTCAAACCGGTAATGGTTCCATCCCTACAGTAAACACACTGAAGACTCGGACCTGGAGGCCATGAAGGGCGTCATGTCCAGCTCTAGAGGAAAGGACACATATGTGGTGATCTTCCGCCGGAGCTTCGCCGAATGCTCGAACCGCTGGACAGAAGAAACCCGAGAATCAAACACAGCGAACCGTGCGAGTGTAGAAACACAGAAACAGAAGGAAGCACACAAAAACATTCAGATCTTAGCCACACTCGACAGATGCACCAGTATAAAAACACTGACTGATGAGAACTACCTGGTAATTATGATAATATTACAACCAGTATATGTATAATAATTAATATTCTCATAATAATAATAATAATATTTAAGATGCAATACCAGATCAGCAGCAATGGGCTTTATTCAGGGCAAATCTCTGCTATAACTATTATTATTAAAAATCAAACAAGGTATGTCTATTAAAATTGACGTTGCATACTCCTCTGGGTAAAACAATTAATAATAATAAAATATATGTTTTTACAGTAGTAGCAGCAATGATAATACAAATAACAATAATAATAATAACAACCTAAAACAAAATTGTGAAAAGTCTGCCATCAATTATTTTGCTTTAAATAGTACACAGTAGTACAGAATTTTAATACTTGTAAAAACGTAATATTTAATAATAATAATAATAATACCAACATTAAATAATTAATATTTAACTATAAATAAATGTATAGAAATATAAATGTTTTATACTAATGTGTATAAAAGAAATATAATAAGCCATCAATACAATAATAATATTAAAATCATTAATAACAACAATAAAAATAATCTAAATTAATTAATGAAAAGTAAAATCTGGTATCAATGACACTTACAGAGTAATTTTGTTTTAAATACTACACATTAGTACAGAATTTTTATATTTCTTAACAATCCTCATTTAATACTTAATAAAAAATAAAAAATATTTTTGGCAACATTTCATAATATAAAATGATAATTAAATGATGTATATACATTTTAAAATTCCATACGAATGTGAATAAAACAAACAAACAACAACATTAAAGTAATAATTAGTGTATAATTGATTTTACACAGTATTACAGAATTGTGATATTTCTATACATGTATAATTTATCAATTAATATTATCGTTAATAATAGTATTTATAATATTTACCATTATCATCATCATCATAAACTCTTATTACAATTGTGAAAATAATATTAACAGTGAATTCTGAAGTTAAAATGATGTACAGTATTAAAACAAACATGCACAATTATAAATGCATATGATATTGCTCAGTATGTGAAAATTATCATCAACATTATCAGATACAATTAATTTAACGATCAATAATAACTGATATGTCATGTATCCCTACTTCAAAGTGGCTCATATACAATGCTCTGTAGGTAATGCATGCATGCACGCTCACTTTGAGATGGAAACACGCCACGATGGGAAGCCTCTTCATCGTCAGCTGCTTGGTGGACTCCTGGTAACTATGGCAACCGCTGCATTTGATCTTGGCGCTGCTTCCCAAGTGTTCGGGTCGAGTGAACCTGCGATGCAGAAGTGTGAGTCAGAGGCGATGGCAGACACGGCTGTCTGTGCTGGGGCTCAGGTGCGTCTGTACCTGCGTAAGCAGTCTGTGAGCGTGGTGGCTCCGCTCGGGTGACTGTCTCCGTTCATCACACTGCCATCACTGCCCGGGCTGAGCGGCCAGAACGGGGTGGAGGACCCCGGCAGATCCAGACTGATGTCCCAGAACGGGTCTATCGTTGTGGAAACCCCACTGCGGACGAGAAAACACCACATGAGACCCCGGACCACAAAACCAGTCATAAGGGTCCATTTTTTACAATTGAGATGTATGCATCGTCTGAAAGCTGAATAAATCATCTCTCCATTGATGCATGGTTCAATACGTGTCTGAGATACAACTATTTGGAAATCTGGAAAAAAAAATAAAAAAATCACAATATTGAGAAAACCATCTTTAAAGTTGTTCAAATCAAGTTCTTAGCAATGCATATTACTAATCAAAAATTACGTTTTAGGTAGGAGATTTTCAAAATATCTTCATGGAACATGATCTTTACTTAATATCCTAATGATTTTTGGCATAAAATAGAAATTGATCATTTTGACCCCATATTATGTATTGTTGTAAACACAAATCAAGCAAACAAAGTTATATTACATTAACAGATGATTCAACTTTCTCTGGCAAAATTATAATAAACTCTTTAAGTGAGTTCACTTCATAAGAGTTTTATACATAAAATAAAAGCTGGAGAGTCCAATAGAATATGTTTGATAGAAAAGGGGAAAACACTGCAAAGTATCGTTTTGTGCTCACAAATAATCAGCAAAAAGAGCAGCGTTTCTGTCTGCTTGTCAGTCTTGTACTGCACAGTCTTAAAAAAAAAAAACATTTATTTTTGGTGGAAGTCATTAAAACTCGACTTGCTAGAAGCAGCAGCATCTTAAGTAATTGGGACGCAGCAGGAACTGAATGGGCGGAGCGCCATGCCTCTGTTAAACACAGGGTGGCGCTGAGGAGCATCAGTGACCTGTGAACTTCACACAGGATCTGAACACTCCAGAGGACGGTCAGAGATCAAACTGGGTTACATATAGAGCACAGGATACAGACACCGGCTCTGTTCCAAAACCTAGTGAGCTGCCTATGTAGGGAGCATTTTAAGGCAACACAGATTGTAGGAAGGATAATTATGCTGCCTACTAGGACACCACATGTGGACCTCGATATTTAGTGGCGATTGTATTACTCATTTATTCAATACCAAAAATACTGATTCAAAATTAAAATAAATATTACATCAAATATATATTTTTTTACTAGTATCCATTTTCTATTATTAAATATTTCAGCCAATATTTTCTGTGAAAAAAGTACTGATAAAAATTCCAATAAATTACAGGTTTAATATTGAAATACTGTGTAAAATACATATATTTTTTGTATTATATTTGTATGCAAAAAACTACTGATAAAAAAATTCTAAAACATAAAATGTAACATTCAAATATAGCACAAAAATATGTAATTTTCTAATTAAATAGTTTCCCGATATTTTTTGTGCAAAAGGTACACAGAAAAAAATAAATTGTAATAAATCAAATATTTTAATTTTGTGTAAAATAATTATATAATAAATACTTGTAGTGCAAAAAAAAAAATCGCTGTTAAATATTCAAATGAATTAAAAACTGTGTAAAATTATTTAAAATATTTTTCTTATATTTGTGTGTGAAAAATGCACAAATAAAATGTGAATGACAATTTTCACTTTTTGGGTGTACTGTCCCTTTAAAAAAAAAAACTATTCACAAAAAAACTAGCAGAAGAACACATCAACACATTCAATTCAATGCATCCATTTAAGCGAGAACAGATGCATGAAGGATTGATTCGTCTGTGCTGTGTCGGCTCTTACTTGCAGACTTGGCAGGTGACGTCAGACTGCAGGCCTCCCGTGAAGATTTGGTCAATGATGCAGCTGCAGTGGTTTGGGTTGTTGGCTTTTTTCCCATTGTCATCTCCTTAGTGGACATTGAAGCAGCATATGATCACACACACAGAGAGAGAGAGAGAGAAGGTCTGATTAGAAAGCAGCACTCGGTTTGCAGCAGAAACACCCCTCCCTTCACTTCCACACTGCAGGAGGAAGAAGGAGATCCGTCTCTTCCTTTACGGAGCGTCTGATTCTCTTGCTCTCGGACCCTGACTTCACTGCGTCAGGACATGCGCAGCTTCACGAATGCAGTTATGCCTTAAGATTCAAGATATTGGTGCAAAAGAAAAGGCCTTTTATTATACAAAATCAATATCAAACAAGCAGGGAAAGCGGTTTTTGACCTGAATATCATGAGTTTAAATGCGATTTTATACAACGGTTTAGTAAGAAGTTGATATTGTGTTATATTTTCAACGCGTTATTATGTGTTTTTGTTCAATTTTGCAAAGAATGTATTACCATTAAGGCCACAGCAGAATTGTGGCGCGTCCGAGAAACACAGCCGTGTTTAGTTTCTGAACGAATCTGCGTTTTGAACGAATCGAGTGAATCAATGACTCAAAAGACTCATTCATAAAAAGAGTCGTTTACTTCATTCCTGAATGAATCAGTTGTTTCAATGAATCGACTGATGACATTTACCGCAACCTGCTGGCAGACTTAGTTTCTTATTTAGATAATAATTTAATTAATTAATAATAACAATAAAAACATTAGAGGGATAGTTCGCCAAAAAAACTAACAAATCTGTCATTCTTTACTCACTCTCATGTCATTTCAAACCTTTCTTTTTAAAGGAACGTATTTTATTAAGCTGTTCTGGTTATTAATTGACTTTCAATGTGTGAAGAAAAACAATACTGAGATGTTTCTCAAATTATCTTTTATATTCCACAGGCCGTTGTAGCCTAAATGTTTATGTGTAATGCATTCTTTGTTGAATCAAATAAAATATTTGTAAAGCTACAATTTGTAATGTCTACTTGATATTTTCCCATTTAATAAAAATATCTTGTGGGTATTTTCAGTCAAATTAATTTTGTCATTAACTGAAATATCATGTAATTAATTAGATAAAAAAAAATTGAATCAACTGACAGCCCTATACACACACACACACACACACACACACACACACATTAGAAAACTTTTACTATCAAAACTTTGTTTGTTTAAGCATCAGATCAACCAAACACCGTCCCCACCAATGGCGTTATTCTGGGGCGGGGCTTTGTGTTTGTTCAGCCAATGGCAGATGATGTGGCTGAGAATCCACACACTTCATCTTCAACAGCTCAATCTCAAACGCTTCCTGTCTCCATTAACACGCATCACACATCCCTCCTTCATTATCTCTCCTGCTCCGTGTCACACATCTCATCTCTAAACTAGCCAGGTGGAACTAATGTGATTAACTAGCCAATGCTGCGTTTCACTCATTTGGGAAAGACTACATTTGCAGCTTCCTACTGGATAAAGTGCAACCGATCTTGAAGACGGCCTTCCAACTCTGAAACCTGGCAAAAAAACACTATTCACAGAGATTTGTGCACACAAACATGGTGAATAAATGACAAAATGAAGACCAAACTCAAAACGAATTGCAGTTTTCAGAAACGGTTGTGTAAAACACGGTAAATAATGGATCTTATAACTTCTAATAAAAAATTAAATAAAAACATGCATTGCAGTTTAATTGCTAAATGATGTGTAATAAAGTTGGACTGAGTTATTAAGTAGAAAAGCCCAGATTTGACTCTAAAAGGAACGCATTCATTTAGTATCATTTCTGAATTGTTATTTTTATCCTTTATTATTTCACATTGTTTACTCTTATGTCTAAATATTTTTTATTCATTATTAGGATCTATTGTTCTTCACAATTTTTCTTTGTAATTTTATTAGTAAGTGTATTTTTATCTATTTATTTTAGGATTTAGAATGTATTATTTATATATGCTGAAAATTATTTTAACAACCAAAAAAATACAAATTAATAAATAAAAAATGCATACACATATATATAATAAAAATATCTTAAGTACTGTTGAGATATCAAACAGGAAAAACCCACATCCAAATATGAATGGGAATTATTATTTGTATATTATTATTATTTTATTAATTTACTTTGAATCATTTACTCTTATCCAAGTTTTATTAAATTAAATACTTATTTTTTTAAATGTATTTATTCTGCATTTACTGTTTTTATTAGTAACTTATTTATAAATTATTATTATTATTTTTCTTAAAAACAACAAAATCAATTATTAATATGCAATATAATATACAATCAAGTAATGGTGAAATATCAAGTAGGAAAATCCCATATCAGTCTCACCTAAACGCAATAATGCTATTTATTTTAATTTTTTTTTCCAATTATTATGATTTTATTGTTTACTCATCACCTTTTTCTATTTATATATGATTATTATTTATAAAATATGACTATTACTGTTTGCCACAATTTTTATAAGCAATTTATTATTTATACATTATTGTTATTATTAATATTAATCATAACATAAAAATGTAGTTAATATACCGTTTGGTTACTACATACTCTAAATGTTGTGCAATCAAGTAATGCTGAAATCTCAAGTAAGTTCAACTCTGAACGAAGTGGTTGAACCCAGCTGTCCACTGATTGGCTGCTCCTCTGAAACGGGGGCGTCTGATTGGCTGCAGTACCTTTGCAGTGTCTGTGGAGCACATCCAGAGCAGCGATGAGGAACTCGTGAGCGTCCTGCTGCTCGTAGCCGGCAAGATGTCGAGCGTGAGTCCAGACCAGGTGCAGCAGCCGGAAGGGAATGTGAGGAGAGCGGTGCCCCGAGTAGAACTACAGGACAGACAAAGAGAGAAAGAGAGCGCTTTCCTTTAGATTTATTAAGTGGATAGTTCCGCTCCTGGATTCTGATTGGCTGAGCCGCGTTTGAATCTGTTGTAAATAACACTACAAACACACACCTTTGTTTTCTTCTCGGTGTTGCTCGGCAACCACTTTGTTGGAAGCACAACTGTTTCTGAGGAACTACATTGTTTGGTGAAAGAATACGGTGTTTATTAATATCTTTACAATTTATCTGCTGTTTTGTTGTGTGAAACCTACTATATACATGGAATAACAATTTTATGAATGCAATAAGCCCCATGAAGCCATGGTTAACAATGGATTTATAACAGCTAAGGTGGTTTTATAAAATAAAACAACGGTCTTAGTTGTTATAAATACATTGTAAACCACAGATTCTTGGGGCTTATTGCTTTATTAACATCATGTGCTGCTCAATATACAGCATCAAATTAAATTAATAAAGTTTGGTTCTAGGCCAGAAATACAAACCATCTATAATGCTTACAAGAAAACATCTTAAAACATAAATCTAAGTAATTAGCATGAGCCACGTATAAAAACGTCTGTAATTATTACTGTGTTCACACCGAGTGCGTCAAAAATCCCTCTGGACGCTCTGCTCACGACGCTGCAGAAAGATTCGGGAGCGCTCTGACGTAGATCGAATGCTTATCTTGTATTTAAAGTGGCTACAGAGCAAACAAGCTTGTTGATCTCTTGCAGACTAACCACAAGGAGGTAACGTTATAAGTTAACCTCATTAAATATTGTTGTGGACGAAGTATTAAGAGCCTTTACCTAATAATGTGCGTACGTGTATTTGCTTGAAACCCTTTTTAAACAATCATGGAGTGTTTGTAATAACTTGTGTTATGTAATAAAGTGTAGTGTTGTCACGGTACCAAAATTTCAGTATTCGGTAACGATACCAGTGAAAATCCACGGTTCTCGGTACCAATTTCAGTACCAAAGCAAAACACAAAAATATGCTAATTACACAAAAAAATTACTTTTTAGCACTAAAAATAAAACCAATGCCATTCTTTATACTTATTTGCAATCGTGTTTAAAGTTTTTCTACAAGTTATATAATTATGAAAAACAGTAAACAAGTTTCACCCAAATTTAATTTGTCTTTTTAATTTATGAAATTTAAACATTTTATTTTTGGTAAATAAAGGGGATTTGCTATTAAAATGAAAACATGGAAGAAATATTGTGATTTATTTCTTTAAAAAATAAAGTTTTATAATTTCTTTCAACAGTAGTAGCAGTATCACATACATTTTACTAAATAATGTAATATTTCTAGCACAATGCCTTTATGTAAAAATTTACTTTTAGGCCTAATGAATGCATATTTGTCATTTTAACTGAACTTAAGACTGGTGGTGATGCTTAAGATATTTTTGGTCATTGATGGTTTCTGTAAAAAAAATAGTAATAGATCATATTAATTATTATTAAAAGATAATACTGCTACTAATTCTGCTATCATACTAATGTATATACAATGCACTATGAATTGATGAGCTGCTGGGTTCATGAATATTAATCACGTTGTCTGCGTTCGTTCAAACTGATTTGCTGAAATCAAAACAGGGACGGTAAGAGATCAGCGCCAGCCAATGAAATTGCCATTTGCGCATTAGCTCCGCCCACTACCGGAGAAACCGTTATGTCTTCTGCTTGTTTGAAAATGAATATGAATAATTCTAAATGAACTCCATTATTTTTACAGGAGAAGACAACAAAGAATAGTTTACATATAGCGTGTCGATTCAGCGTGGTAAGACTCTCGCTCTCGCTCTCTTTTGCATGTGTGAGAAACTGAAAAGATCGCTTGATGGAGAGAGAATTCTGAAGCTCAGATTCTGAAATTAATGCAAGCGTCATGCGCTTCAGTCTATGTAGTAAACAAACCCGCACGTCTCTGCCATTCATTAATTCACACAGAGACGCGCAGAACACGGATTCATATTTCAAACAACTTTTGCGGCTTAACATTTACAGATACTGGTCCATATGGAGGTTTGATTTGATTAATTTATGCTAACTTTGACAAATTCCATGACTGTCCATATTAAAATGTAAGTTTCATTTTCATTACTGGATTTTGAGATTCCGGGTTTGAACGGGACCTTGGTACTACTGGTACTTAAAGAAACCTGGTACCGCCACATTTAATTTTTTTTAGTACCGACTTGGTACCGAACTATCGGGTCTTTTGACAACACTAATAAAGTGTGTGTGTGAGAGAGTGAGAGTGAGAGTGCGTGCGTGTCTGTGTGTGTGTGCGTGCGTGTGTGTGTATCTGTGTGTGTGCGCACACGTGTGTGTGTGTGTGTCTGTGTGTGTGCGCACGCGTGTGTGTGTGTGTCGGTGTGTGTGCGCGCGTGTGTGTGTGTGTGCACGCGCGTGTGTGTGTGTGTGTCTGTGTGTGTGCGTGCGTGTGTGTGCGCGTGTATGTGTGTGTGTGTCTGTGTGTGTGTGTATATATAGTGTGTGTGTGTGTGTGTGTGTGTGTGTGTGTGTGTGTGTGTGTGTGTGTCTGTGTGTGTGTCTGTGTGTGTGTGAGCGTGTGTGTGTGTGTGAGCGCTCACCTCCTGAAAGAGCTGAGACATTTCACACACCAGGCAGGAGCTGGACTGCATCTCACACTTGTGTCTGTCGGACAGGAAGAAGTCCCTCAGCAGTGGAGTGTGTGTGAGCGCCTGAACGATGCAGTTCATAAAGCACGTGTTCCCAAGATTTATCAAACCCCTCAGTCCTGAAGAAAACATGGAGAGAGTTAGAAATGAGGATGAACATGAAGAAATGTTGTGGCTGAGTATTCACAATAAAAGACTCATCACCAATGTATTGGTTTTAAAATCAAATATCCTTTCACATTTTAAACGGTTTTAAAATTCTAAACTTTTACGCTTTTCCTTTCAGCTTAACCCCTTAACTGCCACTCACATTTTTGAACATAGACTTTATAGTGCACGATCCAAACTTAAATTTTTTTCATGAATTTTTTTAATTCATGACTGAAAACATTTTGTAACATGATATTGATGTACCATTTACATGGTAATGCAATGTCTGATTTTAAAATCGGTTATAAAGGATGAATTTTGAGATTTTAAGTTTTCAGTTGATATATAATTTCTGATGATTTCTAAAATGTGATAGAGAAAAAGGCAACGAAGAAGTCTTTTTTTTTTTACTCCTGAACTCCTGTTATAATCTAGATTTTTGAGGGTGCACTCTTATCATAAATTAATCTATTACTTTTCCTAAATAATATTTAAACAAAAAACATTAGTAAAATATATATTTGGGAGTCTTAGACCTTTCTAACGATATATAGTTTGTCAAGATTAGATTAGATTTAATTGTAATATAGTGAAGTAAATGTAGGCATAATTAAAAAATAATAATTAAAAAAGTAAAAACAGTAAAAAGAGAATTAAAAATACATCTAGTATTATTATTATTATTTTACTTTGTATTATTTACTGATATATTTCTTATTATTTATAAATAAGAATAATATTAATACATTACTATAAAAATTACAGAGTAAGAATAAATTAATAAAACTGTTGTAACTTATATTACTATTAAATCATTGATAATAAATGCCAAAAAAGGAAATATTTTATATATATATATATATATATATAAATAAATTGTAATTGTTATTCATTTACTTTGTATTATTTGCTGTTATAATGGATTGGATATTTGTAATTAATAATTATGATTATGAATAATAATAATAACGAATAGTTACAATAATAACATTTGCTTGTATTTACAGTTATCACCATTTTTACTAGTAATTTATTATTTACAAATTAGTTTACTTTACATTGTATTGTTTATTTTCATCATTTTTATTAGCACTATTATTTATAAATTATTATTAACAATATATTTCATATTTACTGTCCATTTTTATTAGTTAATGTTTAAATATATATTTTGTTTTATAAATTTACTTTGTATTTACTGTACCACCACTTTAATTAATATTTTACTATTATTTATACATTACAATTATTATTAACAAGAACATTTTATTAATTTACTTTCAATTTACGATTTTATTAGTTATTGGTTATTTTTTTATAATTAGAATAATAAATAATAATGAATGAGTAATATGTAATAAAGATTCAAATAATAATAATAATAATAATAATAATAATAATAATAATAATAATAATAATAATAATAAGTCCTCATCTGAAGGTAACAATGAAACCAATTTGGGCAACATGCATATAAAACTAATTGAAAATATTTAAAAAGGCGTAAAACAAAAACAAATGGTTAAAAGTTCTTGGCCTATTAGAAAATCAAAAGCACAAGCTGCTACATCGGATTAATAAACCAAATGTCTTCAGTTGAGCGCTCGTGCAAATGGTTAAAATGGAGCAAAACAATGCATTTTCACAAGGTAAATATCCTGGAGTCGATCTGAAGAGGATAGCTCCAGAAGACTCTCCCTCTGGCTCAGTTTGACAGGTTACAGGATGAACGAGTGGACAGAAGGCCTGCGCTCCTCTCACCGGGAGGCTAAACGTCTTCCACTGGCTTCGCTCCCAGACATCTGCTCCTCCTCACGCTTCCCAGAGTTTAGTTAAAGAGAGGGATGCAGACGGAGGCACGACCAAAACAAGTAGCCAAGTAAGAGAAGACCTGGAGAGAGACACATGTCTCCCGCAGCACCTCGCGCTTTCAAGTGCTGATGTATTATTAATGCACACGAGTGATTGAACATCACACACACACACACACACCGCTGCTGACAACGACCCCCTGCTTCTCACACCAGCATCTACCGAAAACAAACTGCTTGCATAAAATAAATTGGGTGTGCATCACATGAAATAAATTAAAATGAGTTACCCAAGTTTGTTTAGGCATTGCTATATTCTGGTAGTGATTCCAGTTCCATCAATAATTCTTGAAGTTTGGAGGAATATTTGGTATCATTTCAGATAGTCAGCTTTTTTATGTTTTTTAAAAAAACAGTGATGTGTGCGATTCACTAAAAAGAACTAGCTCAAAAGAGTCATTCGTTCAGGAATCGGTTGGATCAGTTCGGTTGTGCTGTGTTTCCAGACTATTTTTGAATCACTAAAAATGTGTCTCAAAAGAGTAATTTGCTTCAGAATCAGACTCTACTCTGGTTGTGCCATTTGGCTTTGATACACTAGGACCAACCCAAAAGAGTCAGTAAAGGAATCTGTTGGATCACACTGTTTGATTCAGCAAAAAGAACCTACTCAAAAGAGTCATTGATTCAGAAATCTGCTGCATCGGGCTGGTCGTGCTGTATGTTTTTGATTCAAGGTTCTGTAAATGCTCAAAGAGAGTCATTTGCTCAAGAATCAAACTACTATAGTTGTGCTATATGTGTTTTCAATTTAGTATAAAGAACTGGCTCAAAAGTGTAATGTGTCCCTAATCAGCCTTCTCTGGCCGTACTGTATGTTTTCGATTCATGTTAGTTCACCCGAAAATGAAAAAGAAGATATTTTGAATATTACGGTAATCAAACAGTATCTTCTTTTATATTCAACATAAGAAAGCGACTCGTACAAGTTTGGAACGACATGAGGGCGAGTAAATGATGACAGAATTTTCATTTTTGGGTGAACTGTCCCTTTAAGAATCCGACTACTGTGGTTGTGCGGTGTGGTTTTGATTCACTAGGACTCATTTAAAAGAATCATTTGTATATGAACCGGTTCAATCACACTAGTTGAGCAGTATGTTTTAGATTTACATAGATGACGACTCAAAAGTCCGTTGCTTGTGCTTTGTGTCTCATTCACTAAAAAGAACTAGTTCAAATGAGTCATTCGTTCAGGAATCGGTTGGATCAGTCCAGTCGGTTCAGTGTTTTTTTTTTTCTCGATTCAAGGTAATAAAAATGTAAAGAATCATTTGCTTAAGAATCAGACTACTCTGGATATGCAGCATATTTCTGAATCACTAAAAATCGGTCTCAAAGAGACACTCTGGTTGTGCTGCACGGTTTTGATTCACTAAAGAGTCGGTAAAGGAATCAATTGCATCACACCATTTTCCCAACTCTCAATCCCAGTTGCTTTAGAATACAAATCTACTGGTATAAAAAAAAAATGACTGTGCAAAATGATTTTGCTGTTGATTCCATTTAATTGTATTGTCCTGAAGTCAAGCGCTGAGCTTGCAGCTGATTGGTCAGTCTTTAATGAACAGGTTTTGACACTTCCAGTAGATGCTGCCTCAAGCTGTTGTGTCGTGATTCGTTGTGTCACCACACACCTCTGGTTTACTCTGGGTGTAGGAGAGGCTCAAAACCAACATCTCACACAATAACCCTACTGAATTCATCATGCATGGGCCATATGTCCTAAATGATCAATGGAAGCTGCGTCTCTCATATGGCTAATCACATTAGTGTGTTTCTCTGGGTGTGAGAGAGGCTGGCGTTTAGCGCCTATGCTGTGCCTGTGGCGCAGACGTTTAACACCATTACTCCAGCGCCAGGCCTTCTGACAGAGGAGAAACAGGCGAGAATGAGAGCAGTGAGAGAGCCGAACCACAGAGACTCTTACTCTCTCTCTCTCTGTCATGGCAAACACACACCAAAATTGATGAAATGTTCACAACTGATGGCACTTGTGGCCAATAAACAGAGCGCTTTTGGCTCCGCTGCAGTCTCCAGACGCTTGACTACTGCAAAATCTTCTGAACCGACTAGTTTTATACAGATGAGTTTTGGCAGACTGCTAATGAACTACTAAGTGCTGTATTATTGAACAGGGTTTCAGAGGATCGCTCACAAGCGAGTTCTTACCTATGGTGCAGTTGGCTGTAATCTTCCTTCGTTTGGGGTTGTGTCGCAGCAGCTCCAGCTCTCGTTTCGTAGGCTCCCACATTGAATATTTCTCTCCAATACCTGATGTCGAAGAGAATTCTTGCATTACATAAATATATTAACATTGATAATAATCAGAAATGTTTCTTGAATCGTTAGAATGATTTCTGAAGATCATGTGACACTGAAGACTGGAGGAATGATGCTGAAAATACAGCGGAGCATCACAGAAATAAATTACAGTTTAACAGAGATTCATAAAGAAAAAGTTGTTTTAAACTGTGATAATATATATTTTTTTAAATTACTGTATTTTTGATCTAATAAATGGAAATTTGGTGAGCACAAGATATAGATGGCCTGATTTATCGGAGCTTTCAGTTTTTAAGTGAAAAAACACTGGTGGATAATTTTGGCAGGGTTCACTGCATGAGCTCGGATCAATGAGGCCAACGATCAAAGCAGCTCAAAATGCAATGACGCCACTGCTATATTTGTGAATGTCATGACAAAGGCAGAGCAATTTATTTAAACGAAACCAGAATAAAACTTGCATAAAAAAATCAGAACGCCATTATTTTCTAAATTTCCTACAGCAAACACAAAACTGGTTTAGCACTGTTGCATATTACAATTAAGCAGATTCAATAGAAAGAAAAATGAGTCATAATCAGTGTCCGAAACAAAACACACACTCTCGCCCTCCTGTGGCTTCTAACATTCATTTTCTGATTTATCAGGCCCTTAAGCTACAGGCGAAGTTGAACTACATTATGCATAAGAGAAGGGGGGGACCTACCTTGCAATTTCCACGCTTTTCTTTGTTCTTCTTTGGCAATCTGCTCCATGTCTTTGTCGTATATGTAGTCTTGGCACACAAAGCAATATATTCCACCGTACAAAAGGTCTATAGCTGAATAAGAGAGAAACAACACAGGAACCTATTAGAGGCCTTTCGCATCTTCCCGTATCTGTCCTGTAAATATGGATGAGGCATTAAGGAAGCATAGCAAGCAGTGCAGCAAATCTGCCTCCTTTAATAAGTGATGGGAATAATAATTAGGGTGCAGCCCAGAAAACATCCATCGCTGCTTGTGCCACAATATCGAGTTCTCTGTGAAATGTCCTAGCGAGCATTGCGATCGCAACACAGAGCCGTAATTGTGAAGGAGGATGACGAGTTATCGTTCTCGAATGCTCATCCCTCCATTTCTCCGAGCCTGCAGCAGCAGCACCTGTTTTTCAGTTCTCATGGCAACCCAACGATGGTCTGTTTCACACAGAAGCACTAAATGATCGCAGGTGGAGCGCAGCAGCGGGGACGGACGTCTATTCGTGACACGGCACCGAAACACAGCCCTGCACAAGCTGCAGACCGGAGACTGAAGCTTTTAGTGGCTGTCAGTGCAGAGAGACTAGTGGCTGAATGTTGGCATGGCTGTTTTCAGTTGTTGTAAAGGGACAGAAGTCTCATTGTCCAACTGGCAGGACTTTAACAATCAGCACAGACATTTGATAAATGTTCAAAACTGACCCTATCTTTCTACATAAATGTACTTAGTCTTATGTTTATGGTTTTTAGTGCAAAAAAAATGCATGCATTATACAAATGCAACAAAATGCAATAGGAATAATAAAATTAGCTAGAGCCCGACCGATATGGGTTTTTTGGGGGCCGATACAGATACCAATATTGGGGGGTAAAATAAGGCCGATATTTATATATTTATATATATATCAGCTGATATTCTTTGAGTATATTATAGTACAGTACCAATTAGTGGTCAACCGATATATCGCCATGGCCGATATATCTGCCGATATTTGTCATTTTTCAAATGTGTGGTCGTTAAGTTTTTCTGCTTGGCCGATGTGATACACACACACACACACACACACACACACACACACACACATATTACTAATGACCACAATCCAATCAAATCCTACTGGATAAACACCTTTTCCCCCTTTTTATTAAACACCTTTTATATTCCTCAATTATTTCGGTTGCACTCACAAATGCATTCGGTCTTAACAAAATGTGGCTGAAAAAAAGTTGATATTTTTATGATTGTACATTCCTATTATTAAGTGTATAATCGTGTATAATCCTTTTTTACTCATTTTTTGTTCACAATTTTTACTATGGTGACTCTGGCATTTGAAAAAAAAAAGTGTAATTATTAATTCTGCTTGCTAAAGCGTATAATTAGTTACCTTTGGGCTTTAAAATTGGGATTTCTCTGCTAAATCAACTGATGGATAGAGCCAGGACGACACTGTTTCTTTTCATCTCAGTGTACATCACAATATGCAAGAAAAGGTCTGTCAATATAGCAGTTTTATTACAACTTCGACAGTATTTTAAAGCGTTCTCATTATTTTTAAAAGACAGTGGTCATGCATGATGGCTTTAAACACTATTTGGATTAGACAAGCAGAAAAGAGAGAAGTTGCACGAGAAAATGTGCGCACACACACACACGCATCAGATGAATAAACCAAAAGCATAGCAGGCCTTCAGGTAACCATGGGAACCAGTGCAGGAAAAAGAGGAAAGAGCACCGAGATCAAGCCTGACAAGTGTGAGCCGACAAAACAGAAAAGACCATCTAAATAAACCTGAACAACAGAGATGCACAAAACGAAGCCGGCTCATTCAGACTTAATTACTCCCCGTTTGTCTTTAGAGAATAATCACAGTTTTCCTCCTCGGGAGCTGTGCTCGTTCACAGATATCCCTTGTACACAGGCTAACCTAATTAAATGTTCAATCAAACCCTGAGGGGAGCTCGACACACACGAGCGATGGGTGATACTGCGGATGCGTTATGACGCCTGCGGCACGAGAAACCATAAACCATCACCTGGAGCCAAACAAACCACACTGGATCAGCAGCAAGGGACTTCATTTGTTCATCAAGAGACTTACAAGATGCTTAAGAGTCCAACAGCAGCACACTATGAGTCAGCCCGGCCATCTGTGAATGATGCACTACAGAAACAGACTGCCTTTCCAAAATAATATACATCTGAAGTTAATCAAAAGGAGATATTGTGTGTGTCTGTTGCCTGTATCATAGTGTTCATACACAAGGAAATCCCAAAGGATGCAGACTGAGACGAGACGTCAGCTTTGTATCTCGAGGTAGAAAGTAATTAAATTCCTCACGTAAAGCTCAGATTTTGGGTTTTTCCAAACAGGTGGGTGATGAAGTCTATGCTACCGCCGCGAGTCACACATTCACACGCTGGGACGATCATCCCCTCGCACACTATAATTACCCACACTTCCGTCTGTTTGCGCTTCTTATTTGTTTGTTGTCGGAGGGTGGCACCCATCCTCATTAAAACAGAGGGGATAATTACATGCCAGCGATGCATTAAGGAGCTGGGACCCCTTCCAAACATCCGCGGCCAGATCTGTGCACTTGCTGCTTCTTGCTCGAGAGGACGATCAAGATTTTGGAGCAGACGTGAAACTGGGTTTTGAAGGGGCCTATGATTTTGATGCCGATATCGAGAACATACTTGTGGAATCCAGTCGTAAAAATGGAATTTAAAGGTTAAACTTTCTTCCGTGTTTTAATTTTAACAGTAAACCTTTTGTGGTGCAGCACTTTGTTTACCAAAAAAAAAAAAAAAAACAGAAAAAAAAAAAAATACAACCCTCAATTATTTACATTTTTAAATGCAAATTTTCTTATTTACTTTTTTTTCATGTAAAAGTATTACATTTTAAGAAATTAATTGATTAGACATGCTTTTTGTTTATTAAAATTTAATTAACCCATTAAAATGGAATCCAGAAAAAAATTAAGACTGAAACAATAAATATTTTAATAAATAAAATAAAACATTACATATAAATAAATATATATACACACCCATACACACACACACATTATATATATATATATATATATATTAGGGGTGTAACGGTACGTGTATTCGTACCGGCCCGTTTCGGTACAGGGCTTTCGGTACGGTGCACGTGTGTGCCGAATGACCGAATGCAATATTTTTTGAGCAGAACATAGGAACATTTTCGTGTTTCCAAACGAACATATTAAGTGGCAGAAGTCTCTGCGTTCAGCGCAGATCCCGCCCTGCAGCTGATTCCAACCCCTCTTTCACACCGCAAGCGTGAGCGGCGCGCGAGCAGCGCGTATTTTTTCGGCGTCCATGTTAATCAATGAGTGCATTCACACCGGGACCAGGAGCAGCGCGTGAGCGTCAAGCAGGAGCGTCGCGTTAACAGCAGTGCAGCGGGGGTTTCGGCGTCTGGTCTATTTTTGCTGTACTGCTCACGCTCAATTAAAGTGAAAGCACACTTTTGATGGACAATAAATGTGATTTAACACAAAACGTGCTCAAAATGCACAGAATAAGCATGTCAAGCGTTTTAACAACAATACCAATGTCTAGTGTTTTCACAATTATGCCAGAAAAGAAAATTAAGCATAACAAATATGTATTTACCCTTTTAAACTTTTTAATTAATCGTTTTGGGTGAAAGTATGGTGTATTATTATTAAAAAAATGTTGAAAGAATTATACCCATTGTTTGAAATGGTTATATTTTCTGCCGAACACGCTTTGCAGCCGCTGCTGTGATGCTGTACTTATACGCTTCCAGTGTGAATACTCGCGAGTCTGCTACTGTAGTGACATAGAGGGATGCCGCCGACAGACCAGACTCTTGTCCTCACGACAACAATATCTATACTTCATGTTGAGCATAAATATAAAGCCTACTAATAAAGGACACCGTCAACAATATTGACGGCAAATAGACTATGTTTGACAGGTGCAATATGCCAGTGTGCCACCGGCCTAATGTTTTCAAAAGGCATCACGCGAGTGTGAACATCACTACAACTAGGAAAAAAACGATTGTAATTCAAACGCAGCTCCCGTCGGCATTTAAACAGACCTTTGCTCTTAATTCAGATCGGTCCAACGCAATAACGAAATCTGAGCAGGTCTAAAAACTGAAACTGTTGACGCTGCACTTTACACTTTGGAAAAGTTATATATATATATTTTAAATATGAGCAGGCTTACAAGCTGGGATTGGTAATGCTGCACTGTAATCATAGTTATTTATTTATATTTTTCATTATATTTTATTATATGATATTGGTTTGAGACAGAGTATTTTATTTAGTGGAGAACTTTGCAGCAGTATTTTATTTCTTATTCTTTTTTCATTTTATATATATATTTTATTAAAAAGTATTTAAAAAAAAAAAGTGTAAACAAATTGTAAAAAAAAAGCTTATAGTAATAAACAACCTGCAGTTTAATGTTTGCATTAACCGAGGTACTTACCGAACCGTGATTTTTGCGTACCGTTACACCCCTAATATATATACATTTTATATATATATATATATATATATATATATATATATAAATAAAATGTGTATATATATATATATATATATATATATATATATATATATATATATATAAATAAAATGTGTATATATATATATATATATATATATATATATATATATATATAAATAAAATGTGTATATATATATATATATATATATATATATATATATATATATATATATATATATATATATATATATATAAATATATATATATATATATATATATATATATATATATATATATATATATATATAAATAAAATGTGTGTATATATATATATATATATATATATATAAATCATAAATGTATCACTCCAAAAATTATTTCTCATGTATAATAATCATAAATCCAAAAATAAAAACAATAATAATAATAAATAATAAATAGTATTTTTTTTTAAAATATATAAATACATTTTTTAAACCTTACATTTTTCCATTATTGTAAAAACACTTAAGTTGTTAAAGATTAATAAATTCAAATGATTAAACATGCTTTGAGCATTAAAAAAATAAATCTAATCTAATAAAACGGATTATATAGGGCCATAGTTTTGGTGCAAGTAGAGCTGAGCTATTAAATCAAATCAGAATATCTCTGCTCAATATTCAGTGTGCATCTAGAGACCTGATGAAGCGTTGTGACTGTGTCCTTTATTCATCAGCTCCATCTGAGCTTTAATCGAGGTGATGGTGTGCTCTATTTTCTGTCCGTGTGGGAGCGAGGTGTCTCTGCGTGCGTCTTACCTAGGTTGTGTCTCTTGTTTTTGGCGTGATCGTGGATGTGTTTCTTGCTGAAGCAGCCGAAGAACACACAATGGAGACAGGAGTGAAGCCGATTCAAGTGAGCTCCACACAGGTGACACACACATGACTTCGCCTGGGAACAAAAGAGAGAGAGATACAGGCGTTTAGTTACGTGTGACGTTAAAATAACTAGCTGGTAGACTGTCTGAACGACTAGTTAATTAGCAGCAGTGAAATCCCATCGATTTTCTCAATGAAGAAACCTCTTCAGATGCCATTCTTAAAGAGTTAAACTCTGGCCCTACAAAAGGATAAATAAGTCAATAACTACAACATTTAGGCTAATGCACAAAGAAGAGGAGAAAAAAAAGGCAGTATCCCATTGCTGAAGGTTGTGCTTTGATGGCTATAGAAACAGTGCTTTAAAGAGATATGGACATGAAAAACACTTTGCATATAATAAATGAAATTCAACTATTCTTAAAACCATGTATTATACTTAATATTAACAACAAATATTAATTTGCGAAAACTGAAAATTAAAAAAAAAAGATCTTTAAATTAAACAATAATATATAACTTAATTTACACTTTAGTTAAATATAAGTATACATAAAATAAATATTTAATTAAATGAAAGAATAAAAAGGTTATTTTAATTGTATACATTAATAAGTTGTTACTACATATAAAACGATTTAGGTTCTCATAAAAATTAACAAAATTAATATTTTATCTCAACATTTTCAAATAATTAGAAGCTGCATTATTACATACAGTAAATAATATATATATGGTTGAATAATATAAACCATTTATCCATGCACCTTTTTTAGAAATATTACAAAAAATAAAAAAAAATTATATATGCGCACAGAATAATCATTTATAATAAACACTAAAATCAGTCCCACCCTAATTTCTTTTTTTTTTAAGAAGCCATTTAACTCGAATATGCATCACAGCAGAAAAAAAAAACAATTCCTAAAATGTTTCATGCCGCATTGAAATATTAATGCAAAAAAAATAGAATGCTGAAGAAAAACTGATTTAACTCTTCAAACTCCAGAAGCCTACATCACACTGCCTGACTCTCAACAGCATGACTTCACGCTTCAGTCTTTAACAGCTCGCTCTGCCTTTACCTCCTTTCATCGGAGTAATATGATCAGAGACATGGAGGGAGAGAGGCCTGTGAAAAAGAGGCTAATATCATTAAGCATTACAGCAATATGAGATTTAAAGTTCTGCTCGTGCATCTCGACCCAGATCCACAGCTTCACCACGCCCAGACACTAAAACACTGATGTGCAAAACAGCGCACTACATTTCTGCAGCGCACTGCGCTTGTATGCAAATGAACTGTGAGTAGAAGTGCTGTAATAATGTACAGGGAATACAGTGCAGTGAATGCATTTATCTTGTGACAAAAGCTACAAGTTTATTATACTGCATTTAAAAGAATCACTTTTATTAAACCTGCAACATACAGCATTGCATAATGCATGCAGTTTCACATACTATTTAAAAAAAAAACAGTATGCAGTAAACGGTACAAAAGGCTTTATTTAATTTGCATTTACGAGTAAAACAAAAAACAAATATATTGTGTGAAAATAATACACATCTTTGCATGCACCACTGATACTCAACACCAGACAATCTTTTATAAAACACTATTTTCTGGTATTAGAATCCTAGAGCATTATTATATTTTGGACAAAAATGTTTTGCCTTCACGTTGTAGATTGTATAAGAACAGATTTTTTTTTAGTTTATTTGTTTTTTCTTTTGTAAACAATGCACGGGGGAACAGAACGACTTAAGCGGGGGGGGGGGGGGGGGGGAGAAAAGGCTTCCCTAATAAAGTAGTTTATTTAAAATACATTTATTTCATACTAAGTATATGCCAATATCGTCTATATGAATGACCATAACGCATCAAGTTTTTCATTTTTAGTTGAAAATGGTGTTTTGTAAACGCCCCCTTAGTCATCAAACTCCCCCCCCCACAAGATCACGCTCATCTGCATACACTGTTGAAAGCCACGCCCACATCTCAACATCCAATCAACAACCTCAAGCCCCGCCCTTTATTTTCTCAGTAATCCATTACACTGGAATAAAAGATCTGTCGCTATTTGAGTAACATCGCGACTTCAATGCAAATGCCATGAATGGTTATGCATATGGTTTCCAAAAAAACAATTAAAGCTAAAAAAAAAATGCTATTTAACAGTTATACAAAAACTCTAAAAGATCTAACCTTTATGCAAGCTATGTTTCGCAGTGCTGTGTGAAAGCACCTACATTAACTAATGCAGTAAACTGAACGCTAGTGTTTAATTTGGACTCTCCACATCTCCTGATCACGCTGTATACGCGTCATTTCTTCTTTGTATCTACAGCGCTCCTCCTCTCATCCTCAGATGTCTCTCTCTCTCTCTCATCCTACACAGAGAGCATCAGCAGGTCCTCTCTGTGCTCTCCTGCTGGGGGTAATGCTGTAATGTTGAGATGCATTGATCAGGACCTCATCTGAGACGAGGGTGTGGGGCTGAAACACACGGCAAGAAGGATCAGCTTCCTCCTACAAGATCCACTGCAGGATCCACACACACACACACACAGAGAGAGAGAGTCTATTTTTGCAGCTTGCTGGCATTTATATGTAATAGAAAACCCTTTAAATGGCAACGAGGCAGCAGATGCCTGCAGTCACCTGCAAGAGAATAAAAAAATACAATTCTAAATATATAAAACATGAAAAATGAATAAAAAAAAAAAAAAAAAGAGGAGGGATAAATACGATTAAATAATGCAAAATATACTAAAATAGGGGGAATAAATGGGAGAGATAAAACAACATCAAAATGTAAAATAAAATAGGACCGATAACGATTAAAAGTGTCAAAAAATATATATGTATATAAAAATACATAAACAAAAAAAGTTAAAATAAAAGAATACTGAAAATCAAATAGGGATACATTAAATTAGGAGGAATAAATATAAAAAAATAGATATAATAGGAGGGATAAATAAATAAAAATAATCGAAATAAAATAAAACAGAAATAGTTTGTATAATAGGAGGTATATATATAATAAGGATACATAAAAAATGATTAGATAAATCTAAAATAAAATACAGATAAATAAAAAATTATTAATAAAACAGCAGTGCTGAGATGATGTTTGAACAAGCTTTTCTCAAACCAACTAGTCAATGAGGTGACTATCTTTGCTTTAGGGCTACGTAAACCTATTGATTTTTCTAATAAAGCGAGATCTTCATTTGAATAATCCAGACAACAATTCTTAAAATCTCAATCTCATGTTCGATGTCTATTTATATCGAAGACTGCCCGTCCTGTTAAACTAACTCAACCCACTGTGTGGACCTGTTATTAATTATCCAAGTTAATATTTTTAGGAAACATACAATGCATCCAGTGTGGTCTGATTCAAAAACAAATGACTCATGACTCAAATGAGCCGGATCTTTTTAGTGAATCAGAATCGAATCCAAACGGAACTGGACTCCAGGAGTGTGTTTGGGGCGGATGACATCATCAGAGGACGGAGAGAAGGGCTCCTCTGTTATCCAGAGCCCAGACGTGATGCTGACTCAATAAAACAGGCTTCGAAAGAGAGAGTCCAGCTCCAGGGAACGAAGCAGCACTGTCATCCTGTGTGCGGCTCACAGACCAATCAACAGAGTCCTGAGGAGATTCATCATAGAATCACACTTTATTTCACTCGGACTGAAAGTCAGCATGTGTTTGAGAAGCAAGCACCCCTCTCCGACCAATTGGACCAAAATGCCACACTAAATGATAAAGCAACCAATCCCTTAATATTAAATATATATATATATATATAGATGAACTCCTAATGTAAAAAAAACATAAAAATGCTAAAGCAACTAATCTCTCTCAAAAAATAAATAAATAAAATAAAACAGTGGATAAATGAGGTACACTAAATGGTAAAAGTCTGCTTTTTCATAGTTTTGAATCCCTGACTGATTTTACTGATTGCAATTTGTTCATATTTCTAAAAAGTATTTATTTTTATTTTATAGT
Organism: Carassius carassius; assembly: GCF_963082965.1. Classification (NCBI taxonomy): domain Eukaryota; kingdom Metazoa; phylum Chordata; class Actinopteri; order Cypriniformes; family Cyprinidae; genus Carassius; species Carassius carassius. The sequence continues at coordinate 1,696,124 of NC_081794.1, forward strand.
TTGAGTATTTTTTTTATTAGTTTTAGTCTTTTTAAAATTTCTACATGTTTTTAAAAAAAACTTTATACTAACTAGATGAAAAAGAAAAGTAATGCCCTGAAATATGTATATGCATATTTATATATGTGTGTGCTTGTGTAATTTTATTTTTTGAGGGGGGTTGGTTGGACTAGGAGAAATAAAAGCTACATACTATATAAACCAGTTTCGACCCACCAATCACATCGGCTCTCACGGTTTCTATGGCAACTGAGCATCCAATCAGCGGCTCACTGCTGTGTTTCCAAGATCACAAGTGAAGGAGGAGGCGTGTGGGTGATGAGGAGAGGAGAAACAATGATGATAACGGAGGGATGACAGTTCAAACACATGCAGATGAGGGACGTGAACGTCTCGGAGCGGCTAGAGAAACCAGATCGGCTGAGAGAGAGAGCGCACTGGGAGTGTGAGGCTGCACCACAACACATCAGTGGAGAGGGCCTGTCAATTACCCAGAATCCCCTTCTGCTGAAGGACTGCTTCTGAATGGGACACGGAGCATCATTAAACTTAATCCCACAGACCAGCCCTCGTCTGCAATTACACACTCATCAGAGGAACTCCAGCTCCTCAAGATACCCATCAAACGATTAAAGTCAGAAATGAAATTAAAAATAATAATAATCCAAATAAAATAAATAAAGACAAAAATGTATTGGTGGGCAATATGACCAAAATCTTAAATCACGATAACTAATATATATATATATATATATATAGAAAGAGAGAGCGAGCGAGAGAGATGCGGTATAATTTTTTTTTTTTTAAGGTTTTTTTATGATATTACAATCTTTGATAGCATATCATTTTCATAATTCTGGTCACCAATGTCAAAAAAAAAAAAAACCTTCAAGTTCACTGAAAATAAATAAACAGTCAGTCATGATTACTTAAAAATAATAAGTGAAATTAAAAATGTTAAATTATGAGTAATTTAGAAATAAAAATGAAAAAAAAAAACAAATGACAGATTGTAACAAATTGTATCTCCGTTTATATTATATATATATATATATATATATTTATTTTTTTACACACAGCTGGTTAATAACTGATTACATGTAATATGGATTACATCAGATTCCAAAAAATAAGCATTTGTATTTAGATTACATTACACTTTAAAATGCTCATTATCAAATGCAAATCAAGCATTTCTATTTTGATTGTTTTCATTTTAAAATGCGAGTTTAGTTTTTTTGTCTGTTTTATGATTTGATTATTTGCTCTTCGTCGGCTCTCAAACCGTGGAGAAATGCAAGGTTTAATGCACTTCAGGATGTTGCTAAAGGAAGTTCAAACTGCTCGGAGGTCTGCTGAGGGGCGCTTCGGACTCGTATCTTCTCAGTAAGGATCTGCTGAAGCTCTGGAGGGACGTGTGGAAGTGTAGATATTTAATGCAGGCGTGTATTGATATGACAAACTGACCGTGGTTCAATTAATTGTTGATGGTGAGCTGGAAGCCTGTATAACTTCACATTAGAACAGATGTGGAGCAGCTGTTTTAATGCTAAATGAAGAGCATGTGTGTTAATGGACAAGCTTCATGATGAACTTTGGTTGTGTGATTTCTAATGGCTATTCAAACACTGATGGGCTGTTGGCAAACTAAGCATGAAACGCTCATTAGTTAAACATTATGGACAGAAATGAATTAAGTCGCCATTGTGTAGTGTCAATGTAAGTGCATCAAATTAAACTAAAAAAAAAAAAACATATCCATATCACTTTAGGTGCAATACTTTTTATTTTAAAACTATTGCAATTTCGTTATTATGAGAAAAAAAAAAAACACACATAAGTAAAATGTTTTAGTAAAAGAGAATGTATTAAAAGTGTTGTAGCTTTTTCGGAGTGAAATAGAAAAATAACATAAAAAACCTTTACGTATTTTATATTTAATAATAGCATCCTTTTGTATGTGTGTGTGTATATATAATATAAATATATTATATAAATATAATATATATATATATATATATAATATATTTATATATATATATATATATAATATATTTATATATATATATATATATATATATATATTATATATATATATATATATTAAATAAAATAGTTAATACAATTTTAAATTGCATGCACTGTAACATTTAAATTTTAGTAAAACCTTTATTTTTCAAATATGAACTTTTTTTTTTTTAAATAACTTATTATTGTTATAATATTGTTAAAATGTGATTTTAGTGATCAGATCAATAATAGATTTAGTCCTTCTTCACTTCACAGATGATCAGAGGGAAAAAATCCAGCATAAACCGCGCCAGAGATGTGAAGCCAAGCTGAGGTGAACACAAGCACATACAATAAATAAATGAAGACACCTGCAGGCGTTCTGCATGTGTAATGACCGCTCGGTTCACCTGCTGATAGAGCAAAGCAGACACCACCTTCTACATGAAGTTCATAAAGAGGCTCGGCAGGATCAGTGTTGGGTTCAACAGAACGAGACGTGAGGCGTCGTCACATCGTATAACATGTTTTTTACAAGAACCTCCTACTTAGATGTGAGGAGACTGCTTGATTGACAGGTGAAGTGACGAATGAGAGTTCACTGTATTTATGTGTGACATTTAGGGCAGGAAACTCTGAAGCATCTCAATTGTTGATTATCTAAAAAAAAAAAAAAACATCAATCGCAAATGTGATATTGATTTTATAAAATGGTCTAATAAACAAGTTAATATTAACTTATATTTTACAGTTTGTGTTTTTGCTCTATATCGTCAAGAAAAATAGTTAACAAAAAGCACTTCTTGCACATATTGCCCACAGCAGAACGGTGTTTGCGATTGATTAAATTTAAGAATTTGATATGCGAGACGATGCACACATTTAATTAGGTTAGAAAAAAAAGGTAAAAATGCCAGTAAAATGTAAAAACCAATTTAAAGTTATTGGAAAAAAATGCATTCAGCATTTTTTCAATGCTGTAAAGATGCATTTCCATCGTAAACACATCTGAACATCTCTTGGTCCACATTAAATTAACGGTGATTTTTTTCATGAGAACAGTGAGTGCATGTGAATGGGAGCTTGTGGTTTCTGTCCAGAGTTGTGAGTGATATGCATCAGCCGATCAGTGAAGCTCAGGCCATGCAATGGTGCAAATGCATCCAAAGGCCTTCCCCAGACATTAAATGAGCTCCTCATATTCCTATTTTCCCTTCATCCGGTTTCTGAGAACTTACGATCAGTACAGCATGCTAAATGTGACCTAAGATGGGTAAATCCTTCTTATTGTACATGTCTAAACGTGGCATTAAATAAACATGAGAACAGCGGGCGTGTCTAAAAGGTCAGATGTGGTGTAACAGCCCAAATTACCGTTTAACAAAGAGAATTGGATTGCAAAGAGAACAATCATGTGCAATATGCAATAATAATAATAATAATATGCATGCATTGAAATAGAGCTCACCAGCTTTGATCTGAGTGTTTGTGTGCCCAGGTTATAGAGTCAAATGATTTGTGATTAATTAAGCTTGAAGTAACACCACCTTCTAAAAGAATAAAACACAATGCAGTGAGAAAACATCATCCTTGACCTCAATTGTGCCAATGAGTCACGCAATCCTGAGTGAAGCAGATGTAACCTGATGCAACATGACGCCATTCACCCTTCATTAGCGTCCTACTACCAAAGATTTGTCCATACATTGATTGTTATCAGTATTTATTTGACATATTAGCCTGCTAGCATGTGAGACTGGCGTTTCTTTCAGAAGAAAGCACGATGAGACACACATATATGGAGGAGGTGGCATTTGATTTGAATGAATCATGAATCATTTCATGATATTAATTGGTTGGGCGAGGATAGTTCGTTATTAAGCTGTCATCTGATGCCAAACGCGTCGCTATCACAGAAAAGTGATGAACTATGACTCATTTCAGACTTGAATCAGTTCTTCCGAACACTTTGCTTTGACGAATCTACTCTAATTAAGTAACGAATCAGTGGTTCTTTAATGCAAAACGTGTGGCTCCTGACATTCACACCTAAACGTTCCACTCGAGTTTCAAAACGTCTTTGCTTGAAGAGTTTTAAACCATTAAAACCAAACTAACCAGCTTTGATATGATTCATTACGGTCTTTGATTTGAAGCAAAAGACAAAGGTACAAGACTGTACAATAACTGAACTGAAAACGACGGATAAATAGAAAACTATTGATTTAAAGATGGTGTTTAGGCATATAGAAAGAGCGTGTTCTCGGATTTATTGCAAAATATTCATATATACACAAATATTATAAGTGCTTCATATGAGTGGTTGGACGTTTCAGTTCTTTTGACTTGATTTACTGTTTTTATTCTCTGATTGGTGGAGGTTGGCTGCAGAATCATGGGTAATGTAGTCTCTAGGAACATCGCTGGTAATCAATATTATTAAAAACATACGTTGAGATAATGCAGACTGGTGGCTTCAACAAAATCATATAGCATTGATTAACAACCTCTAGCTCACAGTAAGTCTGTCTATAATAGTTTTAAGGTTGTTGTTTAAAATCAATTCCTCTATGGAAAAAATGAACCGACTGTTACACCAATAATGAGAGTCGTCATTGTAATTCCATGAGTTCGTAGTCTGTTGAAGCAGCTACATCTTATGTATATATATACTTAGTTTAGGTTTGTATACCCGGATCAAGATGTGTTCGTTATAAACGGTTTCGAATTGATGCGGTTCAAAAAAAAAAAAAACGATTTCTGTTCAAATAACCGATTCAGTACGGTTCGTGACGATTCACTTAACCCGATTCAAACGATTCACTGAACCGATCCGATTCAAAAGAACCACTGAATCACGAATCGATATCAGAGACTCCATCATGGACGTGTTAAAATAGACAGATGTTTAGACCGTCAACATGAATCGTTGGTCCTGCCACACAACGGTCATGTTAAGCCTGGCTTCAGAAAACGTTTCGGTGAGATCCAAGGGAAGTGTCGCATGAATCCCAACGACTCATTAGACTCGTCCAGCCCTATGAAACCAGTGCAGAGAGAGACTGCGCATAACACAGAGATGGACGCGGATTCATATCCCTCCCTCGGTGAAAATAAATCACATTAGCTCGAGAATCACACATCCGTTTGTGTTTGAGAGGGTAATGCGACTTGTCCCACAGCACTGGGCTCTTGTGTGTTTTATTTACCTTGCGTTTCCTGGTTTCGAGCGAGCCGCTCCACACAAAGCACTGGTATATAACCCGCAGATTCTGCTTCCAGTTGTCCACTTTGAACGCGTTCACATGGGAGCACCCTGCCGGACTCATGACACAACCCTCATCCGAGTTCCTCTGTGTTTCAGCGATGAAATCAGCTCAACTGGAGTCACGACGAGAATTAACGTTATCCAGCGATTGTTCCGTTTCGCCAAGCCACGACAGGGTCGAAGATGCGTAGCTTACACATGCGGAGAGTGTTTCTAGACACCCTTGTTTCACGAAAGTGCCATCCCTGACAATAATTAATCACGAAGGATTGTGGTAAAACTGAGCACACTCTGATATTGTGTTTTCTAAGTCGGCTGTTTTAATGGACGGCAATGGAATTCAACTGAGCACCGTGGGCGACGCAAGCCTTGCGAGGTTAAACGCCGATTGGTGAACGTCTTGCGATCCGTGGCTGCGATTGGCCAGCGCCCGTGCCATTTCTGTTAAAACTCCCGCCCGCTTTCGAGAACTCTCAAATGTGATTGGCTGACGCGGCCGCTTGTCTTTTTTTCAAAGACTTGTAGGGTGGAGGAGCGCCTGTGATTGGCTGCGTCGTGGCTCGCGTCGGTCCTTCTGTTCTTGTTGGTTATGTCATTAAAGTAGAAAACAAACGGTCCGCATGCATTGCATTTAGATGCGGAGTGAAACTGGAGCGGATCTCTCCTTAATGGCAACGGAAGCAGAATATTTAATAACGACTAGTTGGATGAACCAGACAAGACAATTGAATCATAAATGATGTAAAAAATGTAGTTGCTTACTTATATGAGTGACACTTTTGTCATGATGTAAAACTACAAATGTACAAAAAAAAAACCTAGATTCCTGTTTGCTGCTCAATCTTTCATTATTTTTTATAAGAAATATTACAGTAAAGTTATTTGAAATTTAACCTCAAATTTTATGACCTAATAGTGACAATAATATAAGCCAATCCTCTCAAGAAACATCCCAATAGCTTTAATAAATTATTTATAAATAATATTTCTAGGAAATTAATCTTATTTTACAAGACAAGCCTCATTTTATGATCTAATTTACACAAACAAATATAAGAAATTCTTCTAAAAAAAAAAAAAAAAAAAAATTATATATATATATATATTAAAATAAAGCGCCCCCAAATATATATATATATTCTTAAATTTAACCTCAACTTTATGACCTAAAAGTGATACAAGAATAAGGCTTTCCTCTTAAAAAAAAAACCCTTCTTTAATTAACTGTTTATAGGTAATATTACAGAAAGGTTCTTTGAAATTTAACCTGTTTTATGATTTAATATTCCTTAAGAAATTCCTTAAGATTCCTTTTAAGAAACATCCCAAAAAAATTATCAATAATATTAAGCAAACTCATTAAAATTTAAACAAGACAACCTTCAATTTTATGATCTTATGTGTTAGACACAAGTCTTTCCTCTCAAGAAACACAGGAAAATTACAAATTAAATGCTTAGAAATATTACAAGACAAATTTTTTAGGAGATGAGAACACACCACGAGTTGTTCAAATGATATAAAGATGCTTTCTATTTTTCTTTCTGTGGGGTTGCAATAAAGACGAGTATATGAATGCAATTTCCACAACTCTTTTGAACAAAGAAGTCCGGTATCTTTATTTTGCATGACCATAAATGATGCAGTGGCGTTGATAAATAAACACTGACAAAGACACGTTCTCGGGTAGGGTGCGCATGTGACAGAACCAAAAAAAAGAAGAAAAAAAAAGTAATTCCACACATTTATGTTTTCCTCTAGTATAGTCCGACTGATTTTGCCCTTTAATGAAGGTCTTCCAGCTTTGGGATGAGGAAAGGGACGTGAGCAAAGCAGCGATCCGCCCGAAGGCCTCAAGAGTAGCTGGACGTCTTGCTGCCGACGTCATCCTCCTGCATCCCCATACTCTGAAACACAGAACAGACCACCTGCTGAATAAAGCTGCTCCTTCAGAGAACTAGAACTGGGTGGATGAATCACGAGCTTGTTCAGATAGTACCTTCTGCACAAACTGCGGGTTTACAGTGATTTCCTGATCCATGGACTTCAGTTTTTCATCAACCTCTATACACTTCAGCATCTGCATCAGAGTCAAGACGGATGAGAGGGAACGCAGGGGTGCAGAAACATTATCAATAAAATCTTTCTCAAAACTCCTAATACCTGCAGTGTATTATGGAGAATTAAATTAGATTTTGAATGCCACAACTTTAATAATTCAGTTAGTATATGATGTATACAATATAAAATAAATGTTAAGTTGTAATAACATCTATCAACATCTGTTTTACTGTGTTTGTAATATATTATTTTATCGCTATATCAAAATACATTTTCACAATACTACTGTATTTATATGATTTTTATTATAATAATAATAAAAAACAATCATTTAAAATTGTAATAATCTGACACAATATTACTGTTTTACCGTATTTACAATAATATATTTACTTGATTAATTATAATAAAATAATAAAGTTAAAGTTATTTTAAATTTAATTATTCACAATATTACTGCATTTATAATATTATAATAAAAATCATAGTTATTTTAAATGTAATTTTTCACAATATTACTGTATTTATATGATTGTTATATTACAATAAAAACAATCATTTATAATTGTAATAATTTGACAATATTACCGTTTTACTGTATTTACAATATTAACTTCACTATAATAAAACTAAGTCATTTTAAATTGTAATTATTCACAATATTACTTTTTTATAGTATTTAATAGTTTATTTAATTATAATATGAATTAAGTTGTTTTAAATGTAAAAAATTCACAATACTACTGTATTTATATGATAAATAAAATAAAATGAATAAAAAACAATCATCTAAAATGTTAATAATCTGACACAATACAACTGTTTTACTGTATTTACGAGATTATATTATAATTCAACAATAATTGAAAATAAAGTTACTTTAAATTGAAAATTCTCAATATTATTGTATTTATACTATTATTATATTATAATAAATAAACAATTTAAAATTGTAATAATCGGAAAATATTACGGTTTTACTGTATTTACGATATTAACTTCATTATAATAAATCAAATAAAAAGTTATTTTAAATTGTAATTATTCACTACTAATGTTTTACCGTATTTATATTATTTAAATATTATAAAAAACAACTTATGATCTTCTGACTATTATTTGTTTAACATTATAGAATATAATGAGTTTTCCATGCATGTTATTAATATTTCTCTCAAATGTCCTTGAAATAATAATAATGAATAAGAAGATAAAAATAAGGAGGCTGTGAATATGTGATGGTGAGGCTCCATGGGCTCTGTACACGAGCACTGAACGAAGAAAAGCACGGTTTGACCGTTACGAACCTCTTGGTCGATTTTGTGGAGCATCGCAGGGTTGTTGTATTTCTCAGGGTTGTCGTGAAAACACACCATGCCATCTTTCTGGTTAATACTCGCATAAATCTCTCCATCCTCGATCTGAGAGATGAAAGAGCACCAACAAACCTCAAATGATGAATAAACAGGAGACATCCAGTGCTTGAGATAAAACACACACACATATATATATATATATATATATATATATATATATATATATATATATATGCACATGTCATGATGAAGCTGAGTTCTTACCATGTGTAGGACGTATTTCTCTGCTTCTTGAGCGCCAGAGAGCTGAACTCGACTCGCCATGTCTTGTAAGGATAATGTCAAGAACGTCTATCGATCACAAGAACAGAGATTACCATTTCGGTTTAAGCTCAAATTTACAAAACTAAAAAATTAGGGCTGGTGGAAGTCTATTAGAATGCAGTTTTATGAGCTTAAAATTCAAGATATGAGTGTAAAAATCCTCAATTTCGCTAATTAAATTGTTCCAAACAGCAGAACGGTTTCATTACTGAATCAATCTTTGGTTTTTATTACATGGAGTGAATCAAAAGATTCAATGCCTCGTTCGTTTCTGAATGAATCGGCTGTTTGAACGAATCAGTTGAATAAATGACTCATTAAGAGAGTAACTCGCTGCTACATTTCATATTTCAATATTAATTTAAAAAACCAAAACAGGAATGCCTGTTTAGTGTGTAATAGGGCTGTGCAATTAATCTAAAGTTTCGATATCGACTTTTGTAAACGATTATGAAAATCCAATACTCAAGATAAAATGATTATTGCATCCCATTCTGGTTATCGCTCCTCCATTAAAGCCCAACTGTATTGTACAAATCAGTAAAATCATGTAATGTGATTTGCACAAACTGTTTTAATGTTTATTAGACTTGCTTGTGTTGTTAAAAGCATGAAACAGAAAGGAAAGGAAACTTCTAGCTTGAAATGTTCAAATACACGCAAAAAAATGTCAAATGTCAAAATGCGGCGCTTGGTGATTATTAATGTAAACCCTCATCAGTTAAATCTTCAGTGAACATAAGCAGTTTACACTTTAGACTTGCATAAAACACTTATAAAGCACCGTTTATTTAATTAGCATGTTTTTCTATTCTTGTTACCTTTGCGCTTTTGTTTTTAATCGTGTTACTAGCCGTTTATTTATATTTCAATCATTTTTTTATAACATATAAGTGACCCTGATATTCTGATATGGTATTGAAAATTTGCCTGGTATCTAAAATGTACATTTCATAGCAACCCTATTTACAGAAAGCGTATGTTTGATACACACCCTATTGCTATCTGTAAGTTAAATCACTAAGATTTTTGCCATAATCGAGCAGTCTAATGTCTACAACAAGGATGACTTTAAATGATCTTCTGGGGTAATTTCTCAGCCCAAATTGATGTGCAATTAATCTGCAAAGAATGAATCAGTGCATCGTGTAATGAATCAGACTGAGCTCTACTAACAGTACGTGAGCAGAACATGTCATCAGTGCAGCTTCAGACCTTGGTGAGCCTCTGGATGTTTTTCTTGTAGAGCGAGGACAGGCACTGTTTGACCAGGCCGCTGTTGTTGTCTCGTGTGAACGTCTCGCCGTGTCTGTTGACCACAGCGCGCAGCTCGGACGGGTTGTTGCTGGCGTAGACCTGAGCCAGCTCGTGGTAGGCATTACTGAGGGGCTTTACATCACAGACACACACACAGAAAACATGATGAGCTCACGAGGTCTTTACAGTCAATCCAGAGCCAGAGACACTCACCTTGATGAAGCGGCCCACGATCTGGGATGTGTATTTGGGGAGTGGCTGTACTTTGCCGTGAAGGATGAGGGAGACCAGGATGTACTTCTTGTATGCTTCTAACATGATGTGACTGACAGCCATCGCTGGAGTGGTTATAGCCTGAGAATAGACGAAGCGCAAAATGAATGCAACGAAAATGGGAAAATACACCAAATGTTAACAAATCATTCATAACGTCATATATTAATTGTGAATATCAGAATGATTTTAATGTGCTTTTTTCGTGAATCAGTTCATCTGATTCATTAGTGCTACCACTTAATGATATTTAATCAAATCGAATCTTTTTAATGTACTAGTCAAATGTTTTAGTAATGTTGTTTAATGCCAGGTACTGTATATCAAAATGATTAAATAGTGTTCATTTACTGAAAAAAATGCATAGTTTAGGTTTTAAATAAGACTTGAACAGCAGAAACAGAATTTAATAAATATCCATGAATCAACTCTGAATCATTAGTATCTGAATCTATATCAATGATATGGCATGTCATAAAATGATTTAGTATGTACATAAATACTGTTGTTTGTTGCCATGTATTGTGGTGCATAAAACGTTAAATTAAAAAACTTAATGTTCATTTTGTGAAAAACATACCTAGATAATTTGTATTAATTTTTTTTCCCTTAAAAATTAAACATTTGGAATAAACTAGGCGGTAATTGCTTTCTAGAAAAAAAATTTTTTTTAAAAAAGGAAACAAAAAATAATAATTATACATATAAAACAGATACTGAATATCACCAAAAGGCCACCTGAGTTGAGCTATACTGTCCCAGCATTGGCAGATGTAAAACTGTACAAAAAAAATTAAATACCTGTTCAAAAAAATACAGCGCTCGTTCAAAGTTCTTCAGCCCTGTGTAGATCATGCCTCCATAGTAATAAAAACATAGAAAGTGCTTTGCGTCGTACGCTCCGTTCTCCTTGCAGATATCCATCATGTCTAGCTCCAGGAACGGGACTGCGGGTTTAAAGCACTTCGCTAAAAGACATAACTGTACACAAAGAGCCAAATCATTAGTTACACAATAAACATCAATCGAGGAAGACGTTTCAGCCTGCGGCATCCATCACATAGAGATCACATTCGTGGTCCTCTCTGGTCAATTGGTTTTTCATCAATAATGTTTATTTGTTAATATTTTGAGGGGATTTCCTAGTAATACACAAGATTTACCTCAATATTTATTCATATACAAAATAATACAATTATTTTAAAATAATACAGTGTTATAGCAAATGTGTAGTTGCTTATGGCAGTGAATGGGTGACGTCAGAATGAGAGTCTGATAAAAACATCACAATAATCCACAGCACTCCAGTCCATCAGTTAACATCTGGAGAAGACAAAAGCTGCGTGTTTGTAGGAAACAGATCAGTCACCAAGAAGTTTTTAATTTCAAACTTTGCCTTAGAGCTAATATATGAGTCCATAATGCATAATAACACTTCCTCCAGTGAAAAAGTGCATCTGCTGTTGTCTCTCACATATTTGTTTAGAGCTGTTTAAACGCTGCTTGATCCGTGCAGATTTCTCTCCTGATTCAGATCAGAAAACTTTTTCACTGGAGGAATGGACTCATATTTAAGTTAAAAACGTATTAATGCTGGATTTGTTTCATCTTTGGTCTTCTCCAGATATTCACTGATGGACTGGAGTGATGTGGATTATTGTGATGTTTTTATCACCTGTTTAGACTCTCATTCTGACGGCACCCATTCACTGCAGAGCATCCATTGATGAGACACTGATGCAATGCTACACTTCTACAAACCTGATGAAGAAACAAACTCATCCTAATCTCGGATGGCTTGAGTGTGAGTGAGTTTTCACCAATTTTTTGGGGTGCACTATTCCTTTAATTACACGTAACAATGCAATAAATATTTAAGGACACCAAATGACATCGTCCCGGTAACAGCCCTTAAATCTAACAGATGTCTCACCTGACACAGGTCTGCATGCACAGAGGTCAGCTGGTTTGTGTTCATCTGCATCTTGTCTATGGCCTGTTTAATTATACTTATTCCACGCAAAGGCTGTAAAATAAAGGAAAACTTAATGTCAGCTTTATCGTGTAAAGATAACCACTCCAAAATGTTTAAGAGACGCTTGCCTGTTTTCTTTCTACAAGGGCGGTTGTCAACTGGTGGCACAGACCAGCAACTGTAACAATAAAACACAAAACATATCAGCAGCACAGATTATAATCATGAAACAGATGAAAAGAATCTATGTTTATTCTTACATGTATCTGTGGCGTATCGGATGTGTTCTCCATTGCAGGTGCTGATGAAGAGCTGGACTTGGGAAAACAGGGTCTCGAAATCAGGGATGTTTGGCATGGAGAACTTCACAAACCTGCAATACAATTCAAAGAAGCATCAGAAAAGACCCTTGATCGAACAGGATTCAACAAGTCAGAGACGTACAGAACGGCTAAAACCCCAAGGGAATGTTCCTGGATGTCCAGCGCTCCCAGAACAGTGTCCAGATGGGACAGATTCTTGGCCAGAAGCTCTCCACTTTTATTGATCAGCTCACACAGTTGAGTCATCTGACCTGAAAACACAGAAATATGAATGAAAACATGATTTCATGTCAGTTTAGTACCGAAATATGAATGAAAACATGATTTCACGTCAGTTTAGTACCGAAATATGAATGAAAACATGATTTCACGTCAGTTTAATACCGAAATATTAATGAAAACATGATTTCACGTCAGTTTAATACCGAAATATGAATGAAAACATGATTTCACGTCAGTTTAATACCGAAATATGAATGAAAACATGATTTCACGTCAGTTTAATACCGAAATATGAATTAAAACATGATTTCACGTCAGTTTAATACCGAAATATGAATGAAAACATGATTTCACGTCAGTTTAATACCGAAATATGAATGAAAACATGATTTCACGTCAGTTTAATACCGAAATATGAATGAAAACATGATTTCACGTCAGTTTAATACCGAAATATGAATGAAAACATGATTTCACATCAGTTTAGTATATGAAAACATGATTTCACGTCATTTAGTACCGAAATATGAATGAAAACATGATTTCACATCAGTTTAGTACAAATATGAGCGCAATGGAGATCTCATATTTAGTTTTTTAATAATATAACCTATCATTCTTAGTGAAAATTGGGTTCACGTTTTAGATAAACTCAAGAGTAGTATTTTATGGTGTCTTTTTTCCCATATTTAACGTTAATAAATGACTCGGCTAACATGAAACCTCACTTAATGTAAAAGCTAAGCGGTAACGTTATAAGGTGAGATTTGTAGTTATTCTTAAGCATTTCGTTTTTTATTTCTACTTGGACGAACAGAATACTATAAACAAATGCCATATGTTACTGTCTGATATATAAACAAATAGCATGCTATCGCGCTAACGGCTATTAGCAGTAAGCTAGTTCGCTCATGTATTCGTTCGCGAACCGTGTAATAAACCGCGTTACCTTGAGCGGAGAGTTGCCGCACGTTATTCACGAACTGCTCCAGAGCCGAAGCCATAGTTTTGCGTTTTTGGGAAGATGTTTTTCATTCAAATGTCAGAAGCAGCTCTCCTGGAAGTTACAGAAGCGACGGGCCCTCAGCTCAGCCGCCAGCGTAACACAAGTATCGCGAGGTTTAAGTGACAGCTCAGAAGATTCAACGAGATCTCAGGCACGGGATCTTGAAAGCAAATGATGCTTATGAGATTGTGTTTATCTTTTATGTATTGAGAGCTAAATGTTTTATTTACATCGAAAGGTCGCAGGATTTCGCGTTTGAAATTGACATGTATATTTAAGAAATAAAAGGAACGTCTCGGTATTTCTTCCGGTGAAATTATCATCTTGAAGGTTTCCGAGAAATCAGTACTAGCTTTTTATCATTAAAATCTCGTTTAAATAGTAATGTAATTTATTATAGGTTAATTCTTTATATTTTCCATCATTTCGATAAAAAAAAAAAAATTAATAAGTAGGGCGATGGCCACAAATATTATTTTGCTTCACTTGCAAGCTGAGAAAACAGAATATAAATATTATTTAATTGAGCCATGATACGCTTTTTATGTTATATGTGATATATAATTTAAAAATATCATTTGTAGTATTTGCATATTTATGCATCATACAACGATTTTGCAGGATTTCCTATAAAATAGCTTTCTGAAAAGATCTTCCATTAAAAGTTTTACATTTTGATTTGAACAGAAAAGGTATTGTAATTTAAAGTTCGAGGCGGTAAGGCAATGGCGTAATGGAAACGAAATTTAAAAAACTAACTAAACTTAAATTAAAACCAGTGTTGGGGGTAATGCATTACAAGTAACGCGAGTTATGTAATCAGATTACTTTTTTCAAGTAACTAGTAAAGTAACGCATTACTTTTTAATTTACAAGAAAATATCTGAGTTACTTTTTTGAAAAAGTTCCCATATTGGGAGAGATCGGAAGTATGGAGGCGTTGTGTGCGCTGTGTGAACATGTTACTGTAGTTCTAGACTAAATGTGAATGTGCATTAATTCATCCCACTCACAAAAAAACAAAAAACAAAACAGATTTAGTATTCATCAAAATTAATCAAAATTAATCAAAACATGACAACAAAATATGACGCAAACCTGCTATAACTAAATATATTAAATAACACAAATGTATCTATTCCCATTTTATTAACAGTGTCTTTGCTGCTGACCTTTAATGATCCAGTTCAACCATACTAATAATTAAAAAATGACTTTAGATAAACTAACAATTGTGCTTCATTGTTTTTTTTTTATTGCTGAAGAGTGTTGAACCTTCTTCTCCTGTGTTCTACTGCACAGACGTGAATTTACTTTTCCTTCAGCCTGAGGTTTATTCATTACACTTTTTGGTGTGAAAGGGCTTTTACATTTGCTATAAATAGAACTTCTTATATTAAAAACAATCAAGCCCTACTCATATTTAAAAAGTAACGTGAAAGTAATGCAAAAGTAATGTAACACATTACTTTCCATAAAAAGTAACTAAGTAACGTATTTAGTTACTTTTTTAGGGAGTAACGCAATATTGTAAGGCATTAACTTTCCCCAACACTGATTAAAACCTACAAAAGATGATGATTGCGTGTGTATATAACATTTTTAAATTTATTGCAAAATCGGCGCTTGAGTTTTGGCGCCACTTGCGTGCAAGGGAATCATGGGAAATGTAGTTTTTTTCACCACGGATTCCGCTGTGAGGAGAAAACACGATCACTTAAAAATAAAACAAAGAAGACAACATGCGGGATGGTGACTTCATCAGAAGCCCTCAGCATCGATTAACACCCGCTTAGCTCACAGTAGGTCTGTCTTTAACGGTTTATAAGCTATCGCTCAGAATCAATACATTTGGCATTAACTTCCGGTCGGAGCCCGTTGTTTCCTGAGGGAAAGAATCTGTCAACAATCTCTGGCACACTATATTTTCCGTGATAACGTAAACCACAAATAGCTACCAGATTGCAGCATGATTTCGAGAACGTAAACGTCATACTATAACAATAATGGGCTCCATTTCGCAAGCACTTCTTTCAAACGCGTTCACAATGACCAAAACAATCGTGAGGCGACGGAATGCTATGAGCTAACACTATTAGCCTCATCCTCTCTGTGTGAGTTACTGCACACCGCCGAGAGTTTCAGACGAGTTTTAGGGTTGTTTATCATGACTTTACTGCCGAGGATTGTGAGATGGGTGGAGAAAAGCGCTTCGTCGATGTGCTTTCACTCTCGCTGCAGTGCTAACATGAGATTTAACGAGCGCAGGCTGCGGGTGCTGGTGGATATGGACGGAGTCATCGCAGACTTCGAGGGAGGATTCCTAAAGAAATACAAGGAGAAGTTTCCCAACGAGCCTTTTATATCTTTAGAGGACAGAAGAGGATTCTGGGTGTCCACACAGTATGGAGACCTGAGGAGAGACCTGTGTGTAAGTGTGTGGAAACACAACGTTGTCTGATATAGTGAGAATACACTACCAGTCAAAAAGAGTCTCTTCTGCTCACCAAACCTGTATTTATTTGATTCAAAGTGCAATAAAATTGTGAAATATTTTTATTATTTAAAATAGCTTGTTTCTATGTGTATATATTGTAAACTTTAATTTATTTCTGTAATCAAAGACGTATTTTCATTAACATCACTCCGCTCTTCAGTGTCACGTGACGTCATTGTTTTGTTTTTCTGTAGCATTATACACTGCCATTCAAAAGCTTCGAGTCAGTATATCTTTTGTTCAGCAAAGCATGCATTAAATTGAACAAAAGTGGTGATATAGGCATGTTACAACAACAGATTTCTATTTCAGCTGTTCTTCTGAGCTTTCTATATTCATCAAAGGAACATGAATTTGTTTTCAACATAACAATAATAATAATAATGTTTTCTGTGCAGCATGTGACTGGAATAATTACGCACAAAATTCAGCTTTGAAATCGCAGGAATACATTTCATGTTAAAATATATTCAAATAGAAAACAGTGATTTTTACTGCTAGTGACCTGAGTATAAATTTGATGCAGATGCTGATTTATGACCAAAACATATGAATTTCAAAATGCTTGTAAATCAATGAAATCTTTATAGCAGTACAGTAACATATAAAACTTGAAGTTGATTTATGCATCAGTTTCCAGCACATTTTATCGACACCGTGATCATTTTGGTCTCTGGAATCATGATGAGGATGAACATCTCTAATGTTGAATGACAATAATCAGAGTTTGGACTGATTGCAGGAAAAGGCCATCAGCATTTGGGAGTCCAAAAACTTCTTCCTGGACCTGGATCCTCTTCCTGGAGGACTGGAGGCGGTGAAGGAGATGTCCACGATGGAGAAGTTAGTTCAGCCATTGTTATGTTATGTTATCACTAGTTGTGAGATGACCTTTAGTTGCTTAGTTTCTCGTTCCTTCTCTCAGTACAGATGTCTTCATTTGCACCAGTCCTATAAAGCATTACAGCTACTGTCCGTATGAAAAGGTAAGATGCCCCTAAACTGAGGCTGAGCTGGATTTATGGATGGACTCTGGTCTGATTGGTTTATTTATTGATTATGTGTACAGTGAGGTCCAAAGTCTAAGAACACTATTCAGGGTCAGTGACAAACATATAGAAAGTGCATGGTGTGAACTCCTACTACTCAGTGCTTATGTGACAAGGACACAGTATAAAAAATTCAGACCCATTTTTGGTTATTTAAATTTATTCTAAATTAAATGCACTGACTTGAACACACGCCCGATGACTTAAAATTAATTAATATTTTTGGGCGACAAAATAAAAAATATAATAAAAATAATGAATTATAAGTAATTGTTTAGTTTGATATTAATATACGGTTTTTTTAGACTTCACTTAATTAGTGACCTACAATAGTCTGAAATATTATAAAATAACATTTATTTATTGTTATGTTTCTTTGATTTGCTCATCTGTTGTTGTTTTCATGTTCAGCCTTTTGAGCCAAAACAAATAAAAATGATTTAATATGTATTTTATATATATTTATATATAAATATATAAAACATAATTGAAGCAATCCCATTGCTGGGATATTATATATAATGTTTTTTTTTTTTTTTTTTTTTTTTTACCTTTTTTCATTTTTAATCCCTTTTTACTGATGATTAATTATTTTAATCAAATTTTTCACTTTATTATTTTATATATCTATTTGTGTTTTGTACGTTTTATTATTATTATTATTATTATTGTTGTTGTTTTGGTTCTTTGATGTGCTCATCTGTTATTGTTGTTTTCATGTTCACTCTTTTGAGCCAAAACAAATAAAAATAAAATTTATTTATTTAATATGTATTTTATACCTTTCCTTTTTTAATCCCCTTTTACTGATAATTTAATAATTATTAAATTTAAATATAAATATACATATACAGTACAGACCAAAAGTTTGGAAACATTACTATTTTTAATGTTTTTGAAAGAAGTTTCTTCTGCTCATCAAGCCTGCATTTATTTGATCAAAAATACAGAAAGAAATGTAATATTGTGATATATTATTACAATTTAAAATAGTTGTTTTTAAATTTATTATACTTTAAATGATCATTTATTTCTGTGATGCAAAGCTGAATTTTTAGGATCATTATCACATGATCCTTTAGAAATCATTCTAATATGATGATTCATTATCAAAGTTGGAAACAGTTCTGCTGCTTAATATTTTTTCAGAACATGTGAAACTTTTTTAGGATACTTTGATGAATAAAAAGTAAAAAAATAAAATAAAAAAAAGAAGCTATGTTTTTAAAATATAAATATTTTGTAATAACAATATACACTACTGGTCAGTAATTTGGGGTCAGTAATATTTTTTTCTTTCTTTTTTTTAAATAAAATCAATACTTTTATTCAGCAAGGATGTGTTAAATTGATAAAAAGTGATAGTAAAGAAAATATATTATTAGAATATATATCATTAGAATTTTTTTTATTTTGAATAAATGCAGTTCTTTTTAACCTTTTATTGATCAAATATATGAGACAGCAGAACTGTTTCCAACACTCATAATAAATCAGAATATTAGAATGATTTCTAAATGATCATGTGATCGACTGATGTTACATGTGACACTGAAGGCTGGAGGAATGATGCTGAAAATGCAGCTTTGCATCACAGGAATAAATTATTTTTTAAAGTATATTCAAATAGAAAACGATTATTTTAAGTTGTAATAATATTTCACAATATTACAGTTTTTTCTGTATTTTTGATCAAATAAATACAGGCTTGATGAGCAGAAGAAACGTCTTTCAAAAACATTAAAAATAGTAATGTTTCCAAACTTTTGGTCTGTACTGATATATATATATATATTTTTTTTTTTACCCAATACACCCAATATGCTGTTCTGAATATATAAAAATAAATTTAAATCACACACACACACACACACACACGTTTGTTTTTGTGAAAAGTGGGTTCATTCCATAGGTGTAATGGTTTTTATACTGTACAAACTGTATATTCTATGGCCCTACACCAACCCTACACCTAACCCTAACCCTCACAGGAAACTTTCTGCATTTCTACTTTCTCAAAAAAACTCATTCTGTATGATTTATAAGCGTTT
Source organism: Carassius carassius (assembly GCF_963082965.1). Lineage (NCBI taxonomy): Eukaryota > Metazoa > Chordata > Actinopteri > Cypriniformes > Cyprinidae > Carassius > Carassius carassius. The sequence goes on from NC_081794.1 coordinate 1,715,756, forward strand.
TGAAAAATGGGGACATGGGTTATGTCCTCATAAGTCACCACCTCCTTGTAATACCTGTGTCATACCCATGTCATTATACACACACACACACACACACACATCAACACACGCACACATAACCAGTGTAAAGCAGATCTCAGTGCGTCTTCCTCTAGTGAAGTGTGTTTGTCTCCAGTTTGCCTGGGTAGAGAAACATCTCGGCTCCGAGTTCCTGGAGCAGATCATCTTGACCAGAGACAAGACCGTAGTGACCGGAGACATCCTCGTGGATGACAAACCTGATATCCTGGGTGAGTACGAGCCTGTCTGAGCGTGCTCCAGAGCCACACGGCACATAATGATCTCTGAGGAACCACGTCCTTGTGCTTCTGCTGCAGGTGTGGAGCCCAATCCGTCCTGGGAGCACGTCCTGTTCACCGCCTGCCACAACAAACACCTGCCACCAAACCCGTCCCAGAGACGCCTTCAGTCCTGGGCCGACGACTGGAGGGGACTTCTGCAGAGCAAGCGCCAGGAACACACCAGCGTTTGTGTTTAGATGGGTAACAGATCCTGTATCAGCCCTCATGTTCAGTATTATCCTGTCAATGGATTATGCAGGTCACATAATACAAACCAGTCTTTCACGAGAGACCTCTAGCAGCATTTTATTATTTGTTATGCTTTTACTGAGGGCTTAAAATCCATAGTTTACATCGAGCATTAATCTGCCTTCACCTCAGTCTCTAATGGGATCTCTTGAAACGAAGGGAGGATGTTTAAAGCCTGCTTGTGCGCATAGAAGCATGCGATTGTCAAAATCACTATGATTTTCCACTGGTTTCTGATTCGGATGGGAGTATGTGGAAGTTATTAATATAGTTTTAATTCAGGGAGAACACAATACTTGACAGAACAAGACATGTTTGTTTTTTTTAATGTCATAAGAGTCACTAAACGAAGCCATGTTGAGCTCATCTACTGTGATTGTGTGTTTTTGGACACTAGAGGACGCTGTGAGCACATTAGTTATTAGTTGTTTTTTAATCGGAGCGTCATTTCGGTTCATACTTTATTATTAGTTTGGAATTAATCTTTTAATAAACTTTTTTTCTTATGCCTTTGTGGACAGGTGTTTTGGTTTATGGCTTTGGTAAGTGCATTATCTTTTGTCGTGTTTAATTAATAAAATAAAAACTACTGTTTATGATTGCATTTAGGATTTTCAAAATGCATGAATACTTTTAATCAAGGATGCATTCAGTTGATCAGAAGAGACAGTTAAGACATTTATAATGTTACAAGTGTGTTCTGTTTCAAATAAATGCTTTTCTGTTTTTCAAAGAATCGTGAAAATAATTTAAAAGTGTGATTGTTTCCACAAAAATCATCATATTATCATGATTTCTGAAGATCATGTGACTCTGAAGACTGGAGGAATGATGCTGAAAATACAGCGGAGCATCACAGAAATAAATTACACTTTAACACAGATTCACACAGAAACAAGTTATTTTAAATTGCAATAATATTTCACACTTTTTAATGTATTAATTGGTTGATTAAGTGTGATTAAATAAATGTGGCCTTGGTGAAACTTAAAAACATGAAGAAATTCAGAAATCATTCTAATATTATGATCTGCTGCTCGAGAAACTTCTGATTATTATCAATGTTGAAAACAATATTTTTGTTGAAATCGTCACACTTTTAATTTTTCAGGCTTTGATAAGCAGCATTTATTTGAAACAGAAAAATGTCTTTGCTTATGATCAATTTAATGAATCCTTGTTGAATAAAAGTGATTAATTTCTTAAAAAAAAAAAAAATCTTACTGACCGCAAAGTTTTTAATGATTGATATATAATTGCATATGTGCAAAATTAATTACTGTGGACCTAAATGCATGTATCTCATGTGACTTCGTATGACTTTAAAACAAGGTTTATCAACAACATAATCCTATTTGAAAGCACGAGAATTAAAGCTCTTCTCTCAAGCGTGAAATAAAGCCCTGATTCATTCATTTCATCGTGAAAGTCAACAGTTCTGCGTAATGTTAGGAGCAGAGAAACACACAGCGGTTGGTTTATAAGCTAATCTTATACAGTTCTGTGCTAAGAAATCAGCCGACGGTCTTAAACTGAAATAAAAAGTTCTTAAATCTAAAATATGCATGTTTAAACAAACAGATCATCTCTTCTAGTACTGTATGAAGTCTGAACATATCTAAAGATGTGCTCATGAAGAATACACGGCCATGAAAACTAAAGCCATTGCCAAAGCATTGTGTTATTATGATTATCAACAGTATTTCTTTAGTTGTTTTAGTTTAGAGTTCATCTGTTTAACAGGAGAGAGGGACTTTATGTTTGCATGAATATTTTTTCTTTAAAAATAAATAAAATGTTACCTTAATGCAATGAGTGAGATACTGCAGTGCTTTTCCCTCATTGGATCGTTTTAACTAATTACACAAGTTTTAAAAAAATAATAAATAATTGTTTTGGGGGGAAGAAATATATATACTAATTGTCCTGTTCAATATTTTGCTGAGACTGATTTGAGTCTCGTTTCAGTCGTGTCGTGTTTGTGAAAAGTAAATGTATTGTTTCTCATCTTGTTAATGATCCTGGTGCTCTACAGTCATATAAATGTCACGGTTTGATGTGGAGGACTTTATATAAATATGTATAATCACAGACGGTTTAATAAAGAATGACACATCAAAGAATGAGCTTGAGTTTTTATTGGAAACATCTCTCTTCAAAACACTGTTGGTATAATTTGATTTTATTTATTGGTTTAGTTTTAGTTAATTATAGCTAATTATAATAACCCTGGTCCATGCGTGACCCACAGCAAAAACAAACTAAATATTGCACAAAAGTTAACTTCAACCAAAGCTGAAGTTAAGATCTGAAGATCAGCTAAATGTTTAGTTGTCATTCCCAGATGAGATGCATTCAAATCTATGACTCTACATTAAATGTCCAGCAGTGGACAGCAGGTGGCGCTCCTGACCTGATCAAACACAGAGCAATGGACCACTATAGAGTAGAGCTCTGTGTGTGTGTGTGTGTGTGTGTGTGTGTGTGTGTGTGTGTGTGTGTGTGTGTGTGTCATTCATGCTCGCTCTCGCGCAGAAAGCGTCCACCTATCGCTGTATGAAAACAATTGATTTCGGTTTTGTTTTTTTAAAGTCCAAAAGAAATCTCCAGCAGGTGATAAATAAAGTATATGAACAATGTAGTGCTATTGACATAGCTGTTTTCTATTTTAATATATTTCAAAATGTAATTTCAGTCACACAATCCTGCTAAAAAAAACAAACAAACAAAAAAAACCCTGTATTATGATAATGTTGACAACAACAGAGTATAATTTTTTGTCAGGTTTCTTTGATGAATAGAAAGTTCAAAAGAGCAACATTTATCTGATGTAGAAATCTCTGTAATCATGTACAAATCATTGTAAAATGATGTCTTTATCATCACTTTTGATCAATTTAAAGAATCCTTGCTAAATAAAAGTATTAATTTCTATATATATATATATTTTAAATCACATAAATGCTGATCTGTGGATCCTTCTAGTTATCAAAGAATGCTGAAGAAAATGTACTCATCTGTTTTAAATATTGATAATCAGCAAATCATCATATTATAATGATTTCTGATTAATGTGACACTGAAGACTGATCAGAGGAATAAATTACCTTTAAAATTCAAATAGAAAACAGTATAAATATTTCAAAATATCACTGTTTTTGCTGTACTTTGGATCAAATAAATGCAGACTTGGTGAGCAGAAGAGACTTCTTTCAAAACATTTAAAATCTTACTGTTAAAAAACTGTTGACTGGTAGGCTATATAGATTACAGAAATGTTAAATCGTAATGTTTTATGTGTGTGTGTGTGTGTGTGTGTGTAATTTCTGTCCCCCTCACTTCTGAAGAGATGGCTACGCCCCTGCCCTATGGAGAAATGAATGGAGAGATATAGAGCACTATAAGACAACAGCCGAGGTCCTCTTTTGATTATTGCATTATTATATGGAGACTAAAATATCTTCCATGCTTTTTAAAATTGTATAAGTGCATTTGTTTTTTAATTGCATATTGCGAATGGCAAATAAGGGTTTATTAAGGTTAATGAGTGTTTCAGGGCTATTGTAATTAACCATAAAAACATTATTTGACAAAATATACTTTAACTGAAAAAAATATATATAGTACAATGAATTATTTTGTATTAAAACATAATAATAATAATTACAAAATGCATCAAAAGTACTAAAACTATAACTACAATTAAAATAAAAAATAAAAATAAATAATAATAAAACTAATAGTACCTCAGTGTGATAAAAAAAATAACAATGGTGCTTTAAATGACAATTAAATAAGATTTTTTTTTTTTTTTTTGGCAACATTTTATCTTCTGATTCTGACTTTTTTTTATATATATATATATATATATATATATTGTACAATTCAAAGTCTGTATCTCCCAATTCTGACTTAAAATCTTAAAACGCAATAACCTTTTTCATTTCTTTCTGCCGTGACAGAAACAAGCTGCTAAAATCAACAGCCCTGATATCTTATTTGACGTCATCGGTTGGGTTTTGAAGAATAAATCTTCCCAAATACCGCTGGGATCTGTTTGGGGGCGAATGATCATGGTTGCGTGCGAGCGAACAGAGGAAGTGATGTCATGACCTTTGACCTCATGCATGCAGACCATCAGTGGAGTTTCCCAGCATGCCTTCACTCTGCTTCCAAATCGGGACAGTTTTGAAAAAGCATTTATGGCATGTTAAAATGGAGAATATGTGTCTCTTTCTTGTGTTTCCATGTGATGCTTGTTCTAAAGCGCCTCGTGCTACAAACTCAGAAAGCACACAGAAGAAGAAAGAGAAAGATGAGGCGACTCACTTTAACAAGCGCCGTTTTCTGGAAGATTTTGAAGTTTCTCAGCTAGAGTTTGAGTCTCATGATCCTTCACTGAGACTTTCTTTCTTCCTTAGCAACAGTTTCACAGTTGCATGCATCCAGGCTATTAATATAAAGCAAGTACTGCAAGAGTTTTTCCTGGAATAGATAGAGAAAGTGCACAAATAAACCAACACCACGAAATGCAAAAAACATCAACATGAAGAGTCATTTGCAATCAATTTTCATCTGACATGTTATCCTTAAAATTTGAAAAAAAAAAAAAAAAAATATATATATATATATATATATACTATATATTACTATTTACTAAGAATTTTTTTACACAGAATTTTTTTCAGGTTTCTTGTTTATATTGCACAGGCATTTTTAAACTTCTCCAGAGTTGTGGCACAAAAACCTTCGCCTCGGTTGTGGAGCAGCTAAAGACAGAGTCACCGAAGACGTGCCACAGTTTTCCAGAAAAAGAGAGAAAACGAGGACTGCAGAGGCCAAATGCGTCATAGATCTGTGAATCCCTGCGGGGTTATGAAGTGTAGGAATCTGCGCAAGACTCTTCTGGCAAACACTTCCTGCTAGATGGAAACCGCTTCATGCTTTTCTGTTTCACTGAGAAAAAAAAAATACATTTTTGTTTTTTCCTCTCTGCATATATACTACTGGCCAAAAGTCTGGAATAAGTAAGATTTGTCACTGATAACTGTCACCTGTCCCCTCTGTGGGACGCCTAAATTTACTTCACTATATTACACTAAATATATTACCGTATTTTCCGGACTATAAGTCACACTTTTTTTCATAGTTTGGCTGGTCCTGCGACTTATAGTCAGGTGCGACTTATTTATCAAAATTAATTTGACATGAACTAAGAGAAAACATTACCGTCTCCAGCCACGAGAGGGCGCTCTGTGCTGCTTATTTGCTCCTGTAGTCTACCCCTAATAAACAAAGAGCGCCCTCTCGCGGCTGTAGATGGTAATGTTTTCTCTTGGTTCATGGCTCTAAATAAATGCGACTTAGAGTCCGGTGCGACTTATGTTTTTTTTTTTTTTTCTCGTCATGACGTATTTTTGGACTGATGCGACTTATAATTGAAAAATACGGTACATTATTTGTGCATTTTTCTCTATCGCACTTTGGACATCAGAAATTATATATCACTTGAAAACTTAAAATCTCAAAATTCATCCTTTGAAAACCATTTTAAAATCAAAAATCGCATTACCATGAAAATGCCACATCAATATCATTTTACAAAATGTTTTCGTTCATGAATTATAAAAATGAACGTTTGGATAATGCACTTTCATATCTATGTCCAAACATAAGGGGTAACAGTTAAGTGTTTGAATTAAAAATTACTTTTTATTTTTAAGGCTGCATATATTTGTCAAAAAATATTTTACAAGTTAAAATTCTAAATATTATTACAATTTAAAATAACTTGTTTCTATGTGAATCTCTGGTAAACTGTAATTTATTTCTGTGATGCACAGCTGTATTTTCAGCATCATTACAGTTGTAAATGAAATAAAATAATTGAATAACTTTGAATTGATCGAAAGTGAAGGTAAAGACATTTAGAAATTATTATTTTGTTCTCAAATAAATGCTGTTCTTTCGAACTTTTTGTTCATCTGTGAATCCAGAAAAATAAAATGCATCACGGTTTCCACAAAATTATTGAGCAGCACAACTGTGTTCAACATTGATGATAATCAGAGATGTTTCTTGAGCAGTAAATCATCATATTATTCTGATTTCTGAAGATCATGTGACACTGAAGACTGGAGGAATGATGCTGAAAATACAGCGGAGCATCACAGAAATTACAGAAAAGAAAAAAAATAAACATAAGTGTGTTACTTTCCAAGCATTTCTTTTTCCCTCTTTGTGTTGATGCTCTCGGTCTGTTTGTCTGCTTTATGACAGAATGGGAGTCACTCGCTGCAGCCGGCCAATCAGAGCGCTGCACCGGGTCACATGACACACCTGTGCACACAGCACTGCGTTTCCAGCATGGAGCGATGTTAGGATGCTGATAAGATAATCACTATAATAGTTTACTGAGCACCACACTAATTACTGACTCATATCCTCTGAAAGTGAGACAAACACACTGATGTTAGCCGAGAAGTCTAAAGGATGCTGTGTTGTTTGTTTGGGAACTGTCAGGGTCAATATACTGACCCTCAAACATCCACATAAATCCCATCAGGTCCCGTGTGTTTATTTCTCTTCCAGAGAAACACAGTGACTCAGTGCGAGTACATGATACTGTACGTAACTCGGCAGGTTTCGAGAGCACCTTCCTGGAAGTGTTTAACCTGTGCGCAAATACTACAGAAATGCAAGCAAATAAAACATCAAATGCACAATAAATCATGATGTTATACACACACACAGCCTGGATGAGAGGAAATATGACCGACGAGAACTACGGTAAATACAAAATAACAGGACAGAATCATTCCTCGTTACCTCTGCTGGAAAATAAGTCTCGATTAGGACCACAACTTGTGTATTTTCATTTTCATTTTAAAACTGAAATAGATTAATTATATATATATATATATATATATATTAGTGTTTTCAAATAATTAATCGCGATTAATCGCATCCAAAATAAAAGTTTTTGTTTACATTAGTGTGTGAACTGTGTATATTTATGTAGAAATACACACACATAAAGTATATATTTTGAAAATACTAATGCATATATTTATATTTATACATATAAATATATTTAATATATAAACGCAATACATTTTTCTTAAATATTTACATGCATGTAATAAGCATGTACACAGGACACACATATTTTAATCACGATTATATATATATATATATATATATATACACACATACATTTTATTTTACTTCATTATTTCATTTAAAGTTAATTTTATTTAATGTAACACATTTTAATTCTATATTTCTATGGCATTTATTTATTTTAGTTAATTTACTATGACTTAGTAAACACACACACACAAAGTATTTTATTATATTTAATTTAATTTACAATCTATTTTGTTTCAAGTCACGAAAGTTTTTTTTGTTTTTTGTTTGGATCAAAGCAATATGTTATTTTTGTTTGTTGTTGTTGTTGTTTTAACATTTATCCCTAGAAATGTATCTCATTCTAAGTATACTTCAAAAATCCATTACCATTTTAATTATCATCTCACTTAAGACTTACTGATAATTAAATTATAATTAAACTTTATTTGGAGTATTTCTTTACTGCACAATGCACACTTCTTAATATCATGCCTAAAATGTGTTTTAATAGCACTTTTAATTAAGATTGTACAAACTCCATATAATATCACTCTTTAAATGCTAAATCTTTTAAAGTGCACCTGAAGTATACTTGCAATACTTTCACTTTAGCACAATTAGATATACTTCAGTATGTCTTTAGATGCACTTCAGCACTACTTCAAAACAAAGTGCATTAGGTACAAAAGTGTTTTGGGTGACACTGTGAGAACTGGTCCAGTGAAAATGAAAAATAATAGCACACCTTTGCTCAATAAGCAGAATAATACAAGCTATCATTCAGAGTTATGAAGCGAGGACAGTAATACTAAAGGTCATCAAATGCCTGTAAGTGATGTTTGTCTTAGCAAGCGTCGTTAATCATGATTTATAACGCTTGCAAATTTCAAAAGCACTCTTTAATCCCTTCCCTGAAATTGTGACAGCTTATAAAATGGTTTATAGCACCGCTGTTTATTGCACACAAAGCAATGAGAAAAAGTCTTCAATTCACACAACAAACCAAACATGCATTGAGTTCTCAGTATAACATCTGAACATGTGAATCAGGAACAATGAAAAACCTGTACAGTGGGGAAATGCCACAGTGCTGCATGAGTTATAAAGGTTACAGGTCGTGACACTTTTATGTGAAATTTCAATGCAAACATGTGCATCTTATTTACATAGCAAATGAAACGCGGTTTAAACAGGTGCTAAATGTGTTGAAATATCTCCGTTGTTTCTCCGGTTATCTCCGGTATTTTTTGGTAACACTATTTAACTAATATTAAGATTTGCAGTATTAAGGAATTGTTATTAAAAAACTGTTCATTGTAGATCGGCTCCATTAATATGATATCCATTAAGCCTAACAGATACAACTTTTGATTTTAGTAGTGTATTATTAAACTTTATTTAGAAGTATTTTTATTAGTTAAAATGAACTAAAAAAAGGAGTGGGTCAACCGAAAACTAAAATTTGCTGAAAATGTTTGTCTCAGATTTGAAGAAATGTGTCATTGCATCACTTTCTTACCAATGGATGTGAATGGGTGCCGTCAGAATGAGAGTCTGATAAAAACATCACAGTAATCCACAGCACTCCAGTCCATCAGTGAACATCTGGAGAAGACAAAAGATGAAACAAATCCAGCATTAAGACGCTTTTAACTCAAATACATTTGAGTCTATAATCTATAATAACACTTCCTCGAGTGAAAAAGAGCATCTTCTGTTGTCTCTCACATCAAAATCCAGACACATATTTGTTTAGAGCTGTTTAAACACTGCTTGATCTGTGCAGATTTCTCTCCTGATTCAGACCAGAACACTTTTACTGAAGGAAACATTACTATTGATAAAGGACTCGCATTTTAGTCAGATTTGAAGTTAAAAACATCTTAACAATACATTTTGTTTCTTACAAACACACAGCTTTTGGCTTCTAAAGCATTAACTGATCGAGTGCTGTGGATTATTGTGATGTTTTTATCAGCTCTCATTCTGACGGCACCCATTCACTGCAGAGCATCCATTGATGAGACACTGATGCAATGCTACACTTCTACAAACCTGATGAAGAAACAAACTCTCGGTTGAGTATATTTTCAGCATATGTTAGTTTTTGGGTGAACTATTTCTTTAACTTTAATATCTTTCTTTAACTTACAGGACTTTTTTTGGTAAACCAGCACTAAAACAATACATGTTTTTATCATGAAGTGCAGCTAGTGTGTTTAAAGCCTCTGTTGTAACGTTTTTCAGATTTGCCTCCCGCTGAAGGATGTAACAAACATGGAGTGATACTTATGAAAGATGGAGAGCACTTCTAATGCTGTAATGTGTTCACTGAGAGGCAATCAGGACATAAACAGTAAACTAATAAACTTTGATAAAAGGAGCAGTTGCTTTGTATAATGAGCAGTCGACGGCTCTGATTGGACGAGGAGCACAGTTCCTAAAACCAGGCAGCTGTTGGAGAAGCGGAAGATTATGAATATGAAAGTGTGTAAGTGCGTATATGTCTGTTGTGGTGAGTCCGCAGCACACACACATGTTCAGAAGGGATTTTCCATGGCTATTGTTGTGTGTCATCCTCAATGGGGGTATAATAAATGGCACGTTTCTCTTCTGAGCAGTGACAGTGTCATCATAATTCATAACCGCTGGTGTTATTTAATGCTCTCGAGCAATAGCTGCGAGTAACAGCATGCTCACGTAACGTGGAAAATGTTCACTCCTGCTCTCCCTGAGAAGAGCATGAATTTTCACCTTTTCTATAAGAACAGGCCTCTGACCTCATGCACATGCATTCATGTGTCGCCAGCAGCAGCGAGTGCATTCAGAAGCCATGCTGCTTTTGTCATTTCCAACATTAAAATTAAATGACTCGGTCTCACCCAACTGTATTTACCACTCACCTGTTAAAGGAACACAATCAACTCTGTTTTTGCATAATGCATTATGTTGATGCATAGATAGATAGACAGAAAAAATAAAGGAGTGCAACAAAACAAAAAGTGAAGAAAGGTACTGAATACTTTTGTAAGGCACTGCATATAGTGTTAAGTGTAGGTGGCTGCTTCAGTGTAGTTTCAGCTAAGCACCATAATACTCAAAAAGTATAAACAACAAAAGCATGATGGGCTACAATTACAATTTAGACAAAGAGCAGACAATAAAAGAGAGAGAGCATAGAACACACACACACAGACACACACACACACACACACACACACACAAACACACACACACACACACACACACACACACACAATAAGCTGAATAGGAGGATCTGGCCTTGAGTCATGTTTGTGTTGTGTTTTATATGCAATAAAACAAGCACACACCTGGAGTCACACAGACACATCCTTACTCAAGATCCAAAAACACCCTGGACGTAACAGAACCACTGCACAGTCTTATCAATAGAGATTTCAATCTGAACAAAAGCACATAATAACACCCTGCTCTATTGACCCGTGAAACACAGACCCAGAAAAACCAATGAATGGGTCTGTCCAGCGTCGAGCGTATATTATTCTGAAGAATTTACCATTCAGAAACATTGTTTGTTTACTTCATGAAAATTTGATCGAGAAAACAGCACGGAGTGCACGCTCTGTTCAAGTTTTTGTGATAATAATAATAGTGTCCATCAACAGAAATCAGGCATTAGAACTTTCCCGGGGTGGAAACAGCATAAATTATGCAGAGGGGAAACTACTACTGAAGGCGGGATGTAAAGAAATAAAATCAATACATTTATGTTGTCAGCTGTGAAAGTCTGGCATAAACAACAAGCCGGTGAGCTGCTGCTGCGTGTGTGTGTGTGTGTGTGTGCGCGCGTGTGTGTGTGTGTGTGTGTGTGTGTCTGTGTGAGTTTTAAAGTAGAGCAGCTCCACCATCACCAAACAATGAAGAGTACATTTATCTCAGCAATTAAAATAACAAAAAGGCATCTAGGTAAGAGATAATATAGAGTCAGACGCTCAATATATCACTGAATAATATTGCTCTGATAATGAGTATTATCCAGCTATTTTACAAATGAATAAACAAACAAACTAACACAGACATGTCAATTACAGAGAGAAAATTTTTTAATGATTGACCAATTAAGAATCAAGTATTCTAAGGAGATGTTCATAGCTAAAATAATAATAATTATTATTATTTATAATGATTATTATCATTATTGATAATAAAATGATTATAAAAAATATTAAAAATAATAAATAAAAAAATACAAAATATTATTATTATTATTATTGTAATATTAATATTATATGTAATGTTGACTCCCTTGACTTTTGAGTTTGTTACCATTGCTATCAAGATTGACAATCTTTTACGAACTCAACCAAGTCCCAAGTCTAACTTCGCTTATGTGCCTACTATTACTACGCAAACACCATTTTCAGTCTGGTCCTACTGAAGCCATGCAAATTGGATGAGTGGAGAAGAAGATTACTTGATCAACTCTGTTTCTACTGTGGTGAATCAGGACATCGCTGTTCCAACTGTCCTTTTAAACCTGCTGCAAACCCCTCTTCAAGTTATCGAGTGAGTCACATGTTCAGGAGAGTTCAAAAGTTAACTCCGGCCGAAAACAATTACGATATTCGTAACAAGGAATTGTTATCCATCAAGGCCGCTCTTGAAGAATGGAGACACTGGCTAGAAGTCGCCCATCATCCCTTTCAGGTCATTACAGACCACAAAAACCTAGAGTATATCAAGGATGCCAAGCGTTTGAATCCTCGTCAGGCAAGATGGAAAATAGTAAGGCAGTAAGATGCATCGTAAGGATTCACCACCATAATGGTCTCCATTGACCGCTTCTCTAAGTCTTGTCGTCTCATTCCAATGAAAGGAATATCCACTGCCATGGAAACTGCCCAAATTTTGTTCAATCAAGTATTTAGGATTTACGGACTACCAGATGATATTGTTACTGATCGTGGGCCACAGTTCACATCCCGTGTTTGGAGAGCTTTTTGCAAACATTTAAACATCAATGTCAGTCTCACATCTGGCTATCATCCTCAAGCTAATGGTCAAGTAGAGCGTTTTAATCAGGAGATACTTGAGATCATACTGTAGCAAGGAACAGGAGAAATGGAGCATATTCCTCCCACAGGCAGAGTATGCCCAAAGTTCCCTGACACACTCTTCAACTGGTTTTACCCCCTTCCTATGTGTCCTTGGATATCAGCCTCCTCTGTTTCCCTGGTCTGGGGAGCCCTCTGAAATGCCTGCTGTGGATGATTGGATTAGAAGTGAACAGGTCTGGGACAATGCTCATGTCCGTCTTCAGCGGGCTATTCGATCTCAAAAGATCCTAGCTGATCGACACAGACATCCACATACTGAGTACCAGCCAGGTCAAAAGGTGTGGCTTTCCACTCGTGACCTACGCCTGAAACTCCCGTGCAAGAAATTAAGTCCAAGGTACGTCGGTCCTTTTTAAGATTATACATCAAGTTAATCCTGTTATATACCATTTAGAGTTGCCTTGCTAATTACCGCATCTCTCCTTCCTTTCATGTGTCCCTCTTGAAACCAGCCCATGGCCCATTGAGCCACAGAGCCACTGACGAAGAACCGCCGTCAGATGCAATGTCTCATTGACTGTGAGGGATACAGCCCGGAGGAGAGATCGTGGGTAGCAACTAAGGACATCTTGGATTCATCGCTTATCAGAGACTTTCACCAACTCACCCAGATCGTCCGGCACCCAGACCAAGGGGTCGTCCTAGAAGAACACCTAGAGGTGTTCCTAGGGGGAGGGAGTCTGTAACGTTTGATCAGGCTCCAGTCCACCAGAGGGAGCCTTCACCTGAATATTGAACCACTTCCTGTTCCTGCAACATCAGTTCCTGTCTTGTCATTTCCTGTAACCCTGTATTTAAGTCATGTGTTCGTACTGCCACATTTTGTATTGTATTGCCAGTTCACTGCCTTACTACGCGTTCTTCCATTGTTCCACTGTTGATTATTGTTATGACCTTTGCTTTTGCTCTTTTGACTCACGTTTTTGGATTACTGTTTTGGGTTTGTCTGCCTGTGGATTGTTTTGCCTGTGTTTTGACCCAAGCCTGTGACCTGACCATGTGTTGTGACTCGTTTGGATTTTATGCTCCGATCCTTTAATAAAGACTCACTTATGGAATCCACTCGGCCTAAATCCTCCTTACAGCTAGTAATATATAAAAAAAATAAAACATAATTTTTTTTTAAAATAATTATAACATATACTACCTCCAACAATAACACATTGCACTGTCACAACGAAGAGAAGAGAAGAGCATTAGAGATATCCAGTGTCTAAAAACAGAAGCGATGCATGTGTGTTTGTGTTTCTAGTCGAGTCCAGATCTAACGCATGTGACTTTGAGCAGATTGCAGATTTCTCAGCGTGACGTCCCAGCAGAGGCGTGACACACGTGTGCATTCACACATGTGTTTGCCATGTTTACATCGATCCATCAAATGACTCTGAGCTCAGAATGAAGGGGTATTGTATTGCCATATGTCTCTGAAACTTCCTGAGGCCTGGAACAAACATAACTCCCCACGAGCTGAGCTCTAGATGAGGGAGGAAAGCCCTGCGTGACTCCCACACTCACTGCTTAATACAGCTCATGAGTACATTACATACACACTTATGATGAAGCATCGCTGAGATCAAAGACGCTCATCACTGACGCCAATCTGATCAAATCCTCCTGCTGCCAAACATATTCAGATGCAGCAAATATCAGTTTAACAGCTCCATAAGCAATCCTGAGGCTGATTCACATATCAGTGCAGGTGTTTTCTTATTATTTATTCGATTCAAAGTAAGTTGAAGCTTCTGTTTAAGATGCTGTGACATGAAGATGAACACAGACTATATATAGTTCAGTCATGAATCTCTAGATGGCGCAGGCTGATGGATTGTTAACGTATCTGATGATATTCAGAGACCTAAATGACTATGGGCACAAGCTGATTGGTTCATGCTGCATATGCATTAATATGGCTGGCTAGCATTTCTTTCCTCAGAAACCCTCCACCTCCCCAGCTCCTCCTGTGTAGATCTGCTATGGGTTATTTTATATGCTATTTGTGCAGCAGCAGCATGTCTTAAATAGTCACTACACCACATCAACATATGCATTGGCAGTAAAAAAAATCAATTAAAGATGTAATCAAACAGACGGTGAACACTATTTACAGCAATTATTATATGATGCAATCACACTTATAGCAGAATTTGGTAGTTCTGTTTGTTGTTGCAGGGTTAGCATCATCTTAAACCATTTAACAAACAATTATGGGCCATAGAGGTGAGTAATAATATTTTGTAACTGATACAGAACTTAAAATATAATATATACAGTACAGAGCAAAAGTTTGGACACACCTTCTCATTCAAAGAGTTTTCTTTATTTTCATGACTATGAAAATTGTAGAGTCACACTGAAGGCATCAAGGGCTATTTGACCAAGAAGGAGAGTGATGGGGTGCTGCGCCAGATGACCTGACCTCCACAGTCACCGGACCTGAACCCAATCCAGATGGTTTAGGGGTGAGCTGGACCGCAGACAGAAGGCAAAAGGGCCAACAAGTGCTAAGCATCTCTCGGGGAACTCCTTCAAGACTGTTGAAGACCATTTCAGGTGACTACCTCTTGAAGCTCATCAAGAGAATGCCAAGAGTGTGCAAAGCAGTAATCAAAGCAAAAGGTGGCTACTTTGAAGAACCTACAATATGACATATTTTCAGTTGTTTCACACTTTTTTGTTATGTATATAATCCCACATGTGTTAATTCATAGTTTTGATGCCTTCAGTGTGACTCTACAATTTTCATAGTCATGAAAATAAAGAAAACTCTTTGAATGAGAAGGGGTGTCCAAACTTTTGGTCTGTACTGTATATATATCGATATGATGAAATGACACAGAAATTTTGTCAGACTTCATAAATTCAACATTTACTGGCATTTATGTGTGTGATTACACAGAGAACAGTCACTTTTCCATCATCTGCTTACGTATAAAATGTCCAAATAATTGAATGGCAGTGCTATTTTATTAGAGCTGTGATATTAAAATAGTTTAATAAATATTTTAGAATTCGATTTTTTTTATATTTTCATGTTTTTTTTTATAATCTATTTGATATTTTTCAGAATTTTAGTAATTTTTTTTGTGTTTTTGTCATTTTTATATTAATTATTTTCTAATATATTTTTTTTAATACTTTGACAGCAGAGCTATTTTAGTATAGCTGAGATATTTTTTAATTAGATTTGAGATATTTTCATGTTTTTTATAATCTACTTGATATTTTTCAGTATTTTAGTTAAAGTTTTAGGAGTTTTTTTGTGTGTCTGTTATTTTTTATATTAATTATTTTATTATAATTTTTTTAAATCTTCTAAATATTAAAATCTAGATTTGTATTTAAATATTTATTTAAAATGTATTTAGTCCTCTGTATTTTAGTTCTTCAAGTACTCTGTCTCATTGCGGAATATCGTTGATTCATGTTGTATATTATGAATAAATATTTTCTGCTCATTTATAGCATTATATTTCTTATTTTTGTAAAATGTCTCCCAGAAGGAGATAGTTTGGTCTTGTAAGATGGTAAACTGAGCTCTCACGACAAAAACTAAGAATACTCTCTTATTCTATGAATGAAACACCAGCTTTAATGACTCTGTGTTCACATCAAAATGATAAATAGGGGTTTTGTTCACAGAACATGTCTCTGTAAAACTGTAACCATGGGGCGATGATTAATGTTGCCATAAATAAATACCTTTCCTCTGATTCATTGTTTATTACTGTAAAGGTCTTACCATACACTGTATGTCTTGCTGTCTATTTATCAAATATGATATGCTTCCATCCACACAAACCATTCTTTGGCCTCATCACATCATCATAAAAGCCCCCGGACTACAAATATTCCCTTAATAACGTAACTCAATTTTTATTATCAAACTGCCAAAAATAAATTATTATAGGTTTTGTTTATTTGTCTGGTGTGTATAAGACATCACAATAAATATTAAGGTCTTTCAAAGAAATTAAACATGGGCACTTATCTTAAGTGAAAAGTATTTTCATATTATA
This sequence comes from Carassius carassius, assembly GCF_963082965.1. Taxonomy (NCBI): domain Eukaryota; kingdom Metazoa; phylum Chordata; class Actinopteri; order Cypriniformes; family Cyprinidae; genus Carassius; species Carassius carassius. Next base: position 1,732,592 of record NC_081794.1, read on the forward strand.
GCTAATTTAGTTTTTGTTGTAAAAGTTGTAAAAAGTCAAATGACATTGACTCACATTAAGTAACACTCTGAATTATATCTATAAAATATATATTGATTAAGTATATAGTCTTTATAATAATTAATCATTTTACTTTGCATGAATACTTTTATTTTTGGGAAAATAAATATTTAGGATATTGGATAAAAAAAAGGCCTACTATATTTGCCTGTAACAAAAAATTGCTATTGTATTTAAATTAAACCATAAAAACTTTATTTACTTGAAATAAATAAACGTTAATTAAAATAAAATATAATATAATAGTATTATTATATTTAAAGCTGTATTTTTTTTTTTACTTATTTTAGTAAAGGCAACCTTTCTCATTTTTATTAAGTTTAACTTGATGTACTAAAATAAATACAACTAAAATATAAATAAAATAATTATTTAAACACTTATAAAAATGACTAAAACGTACAACAAAATTACTAAAACTTTAACTAAAATAAAAATAATTATAGAAAATATAAAAAGAAAATTTAATTTGAAATATTAATAAAAATGATCATTTTAGTGCATTGCTTCTCAAATGAAGCAATGGGTTGTATGACATGCCCTAAAGCTCAAAAACTAACAACCAAAAAAAATAGACTGATTTCATATGCAAGCTAATTATGACATGAAACACTTAAAATGTCTTTAATCCAGTGTTCAAGACCAAGAAGTATGAATGAACTGGATGAATGAATGTGGATTTTCTGTGTGAACGACAAATGAAAAACCAAGCCACTGGATCCATAAAGCACTGCTTGTACTTACAATAGCGTAGCTCTATTTTTAGCTTCTGATAAGCACACACTCAATAATTGCCAGCGATCTCTATCACGGTGTTAGAGGAAGATGTAAAGTGAGCATTAGCTGGACTACACACAAACATTCATCAGATGAAGATAATATCTGAATTGCATGAGCTCATATACTACAACAACAAGGCCAGCTGCATTAGTAAAGCAAAGTCATTTACAAACTGCTGCAGATTATTCGAGTTCACAGAGCGCTTAACACATCTCTCATTTGTTTTACACTCTGCATGTTTATGTTTGTGTTGATCCGGTTCACTGCGTTCCGGCCTGTTTTCAAATTACAGCATACTCACTTTATACATCACAGTATATTTAATTCATGCCGACCCATTTCTGATAGACGAGTGACTGAGTGCAAATGAAAGAGTTTACAGTAATACATTAGAAAGGGGTTTTGTTTGACTGTTATATTTAAGGGCTTGTTAAGGAGAAGAATGGCAGACGGTATCAACAGAAGAGTAAAGTCTCTGATAACTAAAACCCGTCATAGTTCCAGAGGATTTGATCAGGATGCAAACATGTGCTGACGGCATTAGTGAGATGAATAAATGGCTGAAGTCGATGTTCACTATGTTCTCGGCTAATGGCATGATTCAGATGGAGGCTTTGTCCAGAAATAATGAGCAGCCGTGCTGAGATCTGCTTGTATTTTTTATGTTACGATGACCTGGTATTTTTACATCAAGGCACTTATGCTGCAGACGGAAAGAAAAAGATGGGAAAAAACTAGGCCTGTCAATAATAATAAAAAATAAAATGAAGGACTAAGGAAAAATTATTATGTACTTATCTGCCAAAACAGTCACAGTAATGCAATGTCTTTAAATTATGCATTATTTTCTTTGCAAAATATGTATATTTTTTTTGCATATGGGATTGGCATATAATTCTATTAATTTATCACCATATCATAAAGCAAATAACACTCCACAAAAAAAAAAAAAATAAAAAAAAAAATAAAAGAAGATATTTTGTCTAGTATAATATAAGTAATAGAGTAGAAATGATTATGGGTTTTGTTCATTTTTCTGGTGTTTCTATAAGACATCTCAATAAACATTATGGCCTTTCAAAGAAATTAAACATTGGCTTATCTTAAGTGAAAATTATTTTCATATTATAGCTCATTTATAGTGAAATTAGGTTGTAAACAGCTAAAACAAATATAATATGTAACTCATGACTCACGTTAAGTAACATTTTGTCAATACAAGTGTACATTTATTAAGTATATCTTGCTATAATTTGCCTATATTAAAATAGAAAAGAATGTTTTTATAAATTTTTAACAAAAATACAAAAAATATAAAAAATGAAGAAAAAAATATAATACATTAGATTTTTTATTTTATAATATTTAAATGTGGTTGAAATTGATTTAATTAAGTATAAGATAGATAGCTAGCTAGATAGCTAGCTAGCTAGCTAGCTAGATAGATAGATAGATAGATAGATAGATAGATAGATAGATAGATAGATAGATAGATAGATAGATAGATAGATAGATGCACACACACACACTCACATACGCACATGCACACACACACTCGCACACACACACACACACACTCACATACGCACATGCACACACACACACACACACACACACACGCGCGCGCACACGCACATACGCACATGCACACACACACACACACACACACACACACACTCACATATGCACATGCACACACACACACACACACTCACATATGCACATGCACACACACACACACACACACATATGCACACGCACACACACACACACACACACACACACACTCACATATGCACATGCACACACACACACACACACACACACACTCACATATGCACATGCACACACACACACACACACACACACACACACTCACATATGCACATGCACACACACACACACACACACACACTCACATATGCACATGCACACACATATGGTTTCCATTTTTTGGGGGGACATTCCATAGACGTAATGGTTTTTCTACTCTAAAAACTGTGATTTATAAGCTGTTTTCCTCATGGGAACTGTCCCCACAAGGTCAAACTTTTCTGGTATTACTATCTTTATCCTCGTAACATAGTGAATACCATCGCACACACACACACACACACACACACACACACACACACACACACACACACACACACACACACACACACACACACACATCCATTCATGCCTCTATAACTGAATGTGTAGAGTCACAGTATCACAGTCTGTGAGAACATAAAGCTCAAGACTCTGTCATGATAACCAATGCTGAGACTCGACTCTTCAGAGGGTTTTGAGCATGATGACAACATTCATACACTGTACTGAAACATAAACAGATCCAATAGTTACTATACTTTGCACATTACACACTGCTTCTTTCTAATAAACAATGCCTGTTTATAAATAAACAACTGCACAAACATTATGCTTAACTCAACCTATAATTCACGAGGAATCGTGGTAAATAAGCTTGATATTGGCTACAGTGACAGCAAACATCCTTTCAGAATGAATAAAGACCTTTTAGATACTAAGCTGCATTAAAAAAAGAAAAGAAAAATCATTGCTTTGCATCAGCGATGTTGATGACTTTAACTGATTTGCACTATATTTTGAGATGTCTTTACTATATTCTTAGCAACATGTTATATTTGTAACAAGTACAGTACATTGCAAAATAAAGTGTTCCCAAAATTCTATGCAGATAACATAATATTAATGAAATAAGTGAGTGAGAGACACTTTCATGACTATGTTTCTTAACACACTTAAGTACACTTTTAAAACATGCACCTTACAAAAACATTACATTAAAAGATTTACTTCTAAATCATTATGTGTGAGTGCACTTATTTTAATGTCGACTAACATACTAAAGCATGAGTAAAGTACTTGATTATACACTGTATATAGTGTGTTATTAATTATTACACTTAAAGTTAATACAATTTAAATGTACTAAATTACAACATCATTTCACATTTGGAATTTTAAAACATTTAAATATATGAAGCATTTTAATTACATTAAAATATATTTTCAATTGAGCATAAACGCTTGTAAGTGCATCCAGCAGCACTTTATTTATTGTTATTTATTATTAATTAAGAAAAATGTACACATAAAGATGTTCTACTTAAGTGTGTGAAAAAAGAACTTCAGAGTTAAAATCAATGCATTTATATTAAAGTAAACTATAATATATTTTCATTTAATTGTAAAGAAAATGCAATTAAAGTATTTTTAAGTATAGTATATACATAATAAAGTTATACAAAATATCTTTCGTTTTCTCAAGGATCGGCTCGGTTATTTTATGTTTCTGGTTTCGGAGATGTTATTTACATATGTACACAAATGAGCATTTATTCATGAATATAGTTGTAGCAAAGTTCGTGGGAGGAAAGGAAGAGGACAAAAGGGTCGGCTGGACTGCTGACAGGTTTATTAATAACGAAAATAACTAAAAGTTTACAAACACCCAAACGGTGACTTTTATTCTGACACGGTCGTGTAACACTTTCGGTTTTTCCGTTTCCTCTCTCACCTGCTTCTGTCTCTCCTGGCGTTTTATACTCTCTCTGCGCCAATTACTGAAACAAGAAACAGGTGATGATAGTTTTTGCCCAAACCACTCACTTACCGTTCGTCTCCTGATTCTCTCTCCCGCTGCAGACTTTGCTAAACCACGCCCCCCCTGCCACATACCCCCACCGCCCGTCTCAGGCCGGGGAGCCATCCGGCCTGCAGCCACCCCCCCCCCCATTTCTGGAGAGGAAGTCGGCCACCGCCATCTGAACACCCGGACTGTGGATCACCTTGAACTTAAAAGGCTGAAGAGCTAGATACCAACGAGTGATCCGCGCGTTGGTATCCTTCATGCGGTGGAGCCACTGCAGCGGAGCGTGGTCCGAACAGAGGGTGAACTCCCATCCCAGGAGATAATAGCGGGGGGTGAGGACGGCCCATCTGATAGCAAGGCACTCTTTCTCTATGGTGCTGTACTTAGCCTCTCTCTTCGAGAGCTTCCGGCTAACGTACAGCACCGGTCGTTCCTCCCCCTCTATCTCCTGGGACAGGACTGCCCCCAGCCCCCTGTCCGACGCGTCTGTCTGCAACAGAAAAGGGAGAGAAAAATCAGGAGAGTGTAACAATGGCCCGCCACATAGAGCAGCCTTAACCTGAGTAAAGGCCTGCTGACACGGCTCCGTCCACTGGACCGTATCTGGCACCTCCTTTTTAGTAAGATCAGTCAAAGGGCTGGTGAGGTCCGAATAATTAGGAATAAACCGTCTATAATATCCCGCCAGCCCCAAGAACTGCCTTACCTCCTTTTTGGTCTTGGGACGTGGGCAGGTCGCAATAGCGGCGGTCTTATCAATTTGGGGACGCACCTGTCCATGCCCCAAGTGGAAGCCCAGATACCTTACTTCCACACGCCCAATCGCACACTTCTTTGGGTTGGCCGTGAGCCCCGCCCCCCTCAGCGATCTCAGGACAGCCCTCAGATGCTGCATATGCCGCTGCCAATCATTACTAAATATAATGATATCATCTAGATAGGCAGCCGCATACGCAGCATGGGGCCGCAGAATCCTATCCATGAGGCGCTGGAAGGTAGCTGGTGCCCCGAACAAGCCAAATGGAAGGGTAACAAATTGGTGTAATCCAAACGGCGTTGTTAAAGCTGTCTTTTCTTTGGATAAAGGAGACAAGGGGATCTACCAATAGCCCTTGGTTAAATCTAATGTCGAATAAAAACGAGCCGAGCCTAGCCGATCAAGCAACCTCGTCAACCCGTGGCATTGGATACGTGTCGAATTTCGACACAGCATTCACCTTGCGATAATCCACACAGAACAAGACTGAGCCGTCCGTTTTCCGAACTAAAACTATCGGGCTCGCCCAGTTACTATGGGATTCTTCTATTACCCCCATGTCAAGCATAGCGCCTAATTCAGCCTGAACTACTTTTTTCTTGTGCTTAGGTAAGCGATACGGCTGGCTGCGAACTAGCACGCCCGGCTCGGTCTCGAAATGGTGCTGAATCAGGTTGGTACGGCCAGGTAGGGGCGAGAAGACGTCGGCAAACTCCGCCTGTAATTTCGTTAAGTCCGTGAGTTGGGACGGCGAGAGGTGATCTCCCCCTGGAGCCAGGGCGAGGGATTGTGGTTTGATATTCGCCTCTGGTCCGAGATCATCCTCCCCCCCAATCACCGTCGCCAACATCACTGACTCCGCCTCATTCCATTTTTTAAGGAGGTTGAGGTGATAGATCTGACGAGACCCGTTCCTATCGGACCGTATTACCTCATAATCGAGATGTCCGGCTTGTTGTGCGACCTCAAACGGTCCCTGCCACTTAGCCATTAACTTAGAGCTCGACGTTGGGAGTAATACAAGTACTTTCTCTCCCGGTGCAAATTTGCGTAACCTAGACCCCCTGTTATACAGCTGGCTCTGGCGGTCCTGGGCTTGTAACAAATTCTCCCTTGATAGCCGCCCCAACGTGTGGAGTTTTGTTCTCAAGTCCAGCACATACTGAATTTCATTTTTGCCCTGAGATGGTCCCTCCTCCCAAGTTTCTCTGAGTACGTCGAGCACCCCTTGGGGCTGGCGTCCATAGAGAAGCTCAAAGGGGGAAAACCCCGTGGAGGCTTGTGGGACCTCTCGCACAGCGAATAACAAGGGCTCTAGCCACCTATCCCAATTTTTGGCGTTTTCCTGAACGAACTTACGGATCATGGATTTAAGTGTGCGATTAAACCGTTTGACCAGGCCGTCGGTTTGTGGGTGATAGACGCTAGTTCGAATCGATTTAATGCCCAACAATCCGTACAGTTCGCGTAGCGTACGTGACATAAACGCCGTGCCCTGATCGGTGAGGATTTCTTTTGGAACCCCCACCGGGAGATAAGACGAAACAGGGCATCCGCAACACTTTTAGCGGAAATGTTGCGGAGGGCCACCGCTTCAGGATATCGTGTTGCATAATCAACTATGACTAATGCAAAGCGATGTCCTCGTGCCGATCGCTCTAATGGCCCGATGAGGTCCATACCAATTCTCTCGAAGGGGACCTGCATTAAGGGAAGAGGGCGCAAAGGCACTTTTGGGGCGGCCGGTGGGTTCACCAACTGACATTCCGGACAAGACGCGCACCACCTGCGCACGTTGTCATGAATGCCTGGCCAAAAGAAACGGGTCATGAGGCGATTCAGTGTTGCTGCCTGTCCCAAATGGCCCGCCATAGGATTAGAATGAGCCGCATGGAAAAGCATTTCCCTGCAGCCCTTTGGAATTAACAATTGGGTTGTATTCACTTTTGTCCGAGCGTCTTGGGTCACTCGATACAACCGGTCTTTTAAAATGGCAAAATACGGATAGGAGAGCGGGAGGGCAGGTTGGAGAGACTGGCCATCGATGGCGCAGACCTGTTGAAACGCATGTTTTAGTGTCTCATCCTGAGACTGCTCCAGAGGAAAGTCATCACGCTCCGAGAGAATCAGTCTCCCAATTTCGTTCGGTTCCCCTGAAGCAGAACCCAGCGGTCCTAGCTCAGTTTCCCCCACCTGTACCCACGTGGTCTCCTTCCGCGCCTTATTCCGCGGCTTCCGGTTTCGGAGAGGACGTTGGCGCACGTTTGGCTGCCACTTCTCCTGCCGTATTTTTAGTTGTTTATTAAACTCTTCTGAATAATTTTAAACTCTTCTGAGTCTTAACCTGCTGCTGGATTTCCATATATTTACCTTTACTGAGCCAGCGTTTTAAAGTGTTTCCCCCTGGTCTATCTGCTGCTGCTCGCATCTGGTTGCCGTGATTCACCTGCACTGTCTCTGCCTGTTGCTGCTGTCTCCGTGTGAGTTCAAACGAGTCACTGGAGTTGCGTCAAGTTCTCCGTGTGCAATGGCTGTGTAACAACTCTTGGATGTTATCATGCGACTTCATATGATCACCTGGATTATTTGCGATCTGATTTTATCAGGAACCAGCGTAAAGCAGTGGACCGTACTTCTGGACTTCACCATGCTGAGGTACTCTCTCTCTGATCTTTTGTCCCTGGGACACCATGACCATCCAGATATCAGCGTCATACAATAAAATATAATAAATACAATACACAATAAAATGGCACTTATCACTGACACTATCCTTGACAGGAAAATTTATATTCTCTGTCTCAGTGAAACTTGGCATAAAGACAATGACTATCTTAATTTGAACATGTGTGCCCCATCTGGATATAAATATATTGACGTGCCTCGAGCTTCGGGTAAGGGTGGTGGCTTGGCTGCAATATTTGTATCTAATATATCAATTGATGTTATTGATGCTCCTACTGTTTCATCATTTGAATGTCTGGTTTTTAAAGTCAATGGTGCTTCACCTGTTCTTGTGCTGCTAATTTATCGTCCACCAAAACCTAATCCTTTATTTTTTTCTGAGTTTACTGAGTTGCTGACACTTCTTAGTCCATCTATGGTCTTGACTGGCGATGTCAATTTCCATATTGATAATCCAAACTGTGTCAAAACTGCTACCTTTTTGGACATTTTGGATGGTTTTGACTTTAAACAGCATGTTACTTTTCCGACCCATAGGCTGGGCCATATATTGGATGTGGTATGTTCTGCTGGTGTTTGTATCCAATCTCTGGATAGTATCGACATGAGTATAAGTGATCATAGACTTATTACTTTTGACATAAATGTTATGTCTTCACGATCTATTTCTGAGCGCACTATCAAATTCCTTAACATCAAGCACATGGACTTCACTCTTTTTTCGACTTTTGTCTCTGGGCTTCCCACTACTAACTCCGTGGAGCACTATAATTCCATGCTTTCCTCACTTTTGGATGAGTTCGCACCTGTGGGAGAACGGCTTGTTACTTTTAGGAAACCCTGTCCATGGTTTACCCCGGATTTACGTTTAATGAAAGCTGCCGGAAGACAATTAGAATGGCAGTACAAAAAATCTGGCCTGACGGTGCACAGGCTTCTTTACACTGAACAACAGTCTGCTTACCATTCTGCTTTGAATACTGCACGTAAGAGCTACTATTCAAGCATTATTGGTAACGCTGCAACAAATACTAAATCGCTGTTTAAGACTGTTGACAATCTTCTCAAACCGACTAAGGCCGTTGTTCATTCCTCTGTTGAACAGTGCAATAAGTTTCTTCATTATTTCACTGGTAAAGTTGAGGATATATATAGCACTTTAAATACCATCACTCCTCTTGAGCTAGTTAATATCCAGCCTTCAAACTTCCCAACTACTACCTTTTCAAACTTTGAAATGGTCGGAGATGATTTTATTATAACTACAGTGAAGTCCATGAACTCGACAACCAGTGTTTTAGATCCGGTTCCCTGCTCGGTCATCATGAACTGCCTTGCATCAATCTGCCCTTTTATGACTTCAATTGTGAACTTGTCATTGACCTCTGGAATTGTTCCTTCAGAACTAAAAATAGCTGCCATTACACCAGTCCCTAAGAAGAATGGTTGTGATGTATCTGATTTATCCAATTACAGGCCGATTTCTAACCTCCCATTCTTGGCTAAAGTTCTTGAGCGTGTTGTGGCTGTTCAGTTAAATAATCACCTAGTTCTTAACAGTCTCTTTGAACCTTTTCAATCTGGGTTCAGAAGAGGGCATAGTACTGAAACCGCTTTAATTAGGGTCATAAATGATCTTCTTATCACAGCGGATTCAGGTGCATACAGTATTTTGGTCTTGTTAGACCTCAGTGCTGCTTTTGACACTATATGTCACTCTCTTCTGCTTGACAGGCTGGAAAATTGGTTGGGTCTTTCTGGAGCTGTCCTCAATTGGTTTCGGTCTTATTTAACTAAACATGCCCAGTTTGTTGGCTTGGGTAACTATAAATCAGATACCGTGCCTGTTCGACAGGGAGTTCCTCAGGGTTCAGTACTGGGTCCAATATTATTTAATATTTATATGCTTCCACTTGGGCAGATCATTAGGAAACATGGTCTTGGGTATCACTGCTATGCGGATGATACGCAGATTTACATCACCACTAGTCCTGATGTCCATTGC